>NW_021853558.1:148369-151513 GCF_003651465.1 Formica exsecta
TATATATATGGTAAAAAAAAACAAGCATATTTCCTCGTTATATATGCCTTATGTAGAAATACTATTTATTTGAAAATGTCGTATGTTTAATCTTAATAATAATGTATATTGCAAATAATCGATCAATTCGTATTAATTTTTAAAAATTCGTATCTATGTTAATATAAACATGTATGGAGCGAAGAGATCTATATTGATTAACTTTTCAAAATGTGAAAAGTGATAAGAGTGGTAAAACGAACAGAGTTTTAAAAAGATATAAATTATATACATCAATTTACACAAGGAGTACAAGTTCTATAAGTTATTCCATTTTGTTAATTATGGTTATCGCGCTTATTGTTTTATCTTTCAGACACAGAATTTTTCTTAACGCGCTGAAATATTGTGCGAAAGATTAATGTGCCATACCAAATCTGAGACGATATTGAAGGGGATTAATTCGCGTTATATACTTCATTACCAAAGATTAATTACGTTTCTAGTCCCTGATGGATTCTGCGCGTGACACCCGATATTTCGATAGGGTGGCTTTGCTATTCGTAAGGCACCGTCTTATCGCAACTGGAGATTATTCGCTGCGAAACTCTGCTGTATTGCATCGCGCATACTGTAAATTGTAACCAAAAGTTACTAATGGTCTGTCGAACCGGATGCGAGATTTTGATGGACGAATGAAACTCGAGTATTGGTCAAAAATTGTATTATCGGAGATAAAAATTGAATTCGACGAGTAACGTGATAACATATCAAAGATGCATTTTGGATTGGACTCTTTTAATTATTAAATTATCAAAACTAATCAATTGTTTTTTGCATATATTATTCAATATATATTATTTGTGTAAATGGAAATAACAATGTGTTAAATGTTAGATAACTGACAATAGATTTACTGGAGAAATCGACACATAGTGTAAAGTATTATAAATAAGTAGCTTTTCTCTTACCTCCTTACATTCGATTCGTTACTTTAGACATTGAAAATGAAATTCCAGTTGGCGATAACGAGGAGACAAAAGCGCAATTGCCAGATTAATGCATCTTTTATACGTTATTTCTTTTATTTGCTTTTCGAACTGATTTAATGTAACTTTATTTCTCTTTGGACGCGTGTAAGAAGAGAAAAACATTTTAGATAATTTTAATAAAGTTCTTTTCTATATAGCTGCATACAATTTATGACGTACCTCTCTTTTTACATTTTTGAAATATATACTTCAGAAATAATTTTGCTTATGGTTAAAAATGTGTGCGCGCTAAATTATAGCGTGATACTTTGTGATCGAAATTGAAGCAGTACTGCTGCAATTAATTTTGGATTTTTATTTATATAATAAACGTGTGTGTATAAAAAATAACTTATAGAACTTATGTTCTTTATAATTTGATATTTATTATCTTTTTTAAAACGTATAATTAATTTATATTTTTTATTTTGCTTTATGATTCGATCTGTTATTTAATTACACATCTTGAAAATTTGATCAGTATAGATTTCTTTGCCGCGTACATGTTTATATTAATAGATAGACTTTTAATAATTTAATGCAAGTTATTGTTATTGTGCTATTATTTTGTATTTCTCACAAAGAGGGATATTTAATATAGTAACAAAAAAATGCAAATATTATTCAAGAAAACAATCGCATGTCGCAATTAAATGTCACTCAATTAAACGAATCTAGTCAAAATGCAATTGTCATCAAAGCGAGAATGTTAAGTGAGGAGTAAGGAAATCAGAGCTGGACGAGAAATGTAGCGCTACTAATTAGAGAACGTATAGATCAGTCTCGTATATATCTCCAAAAGATAATCATCTTAATGGCTCCTCATGTATCCGTCATACTAGATTACTCTTCGTGAAGTGAATATACATTTCGATTAATTAAAAATTAGAACTATTCTTTACTTAAGTGTTATATTTTGAAATTTAGAGCTCAAAGAATTTTATTCGGAAAATAAAAATGAATAAAAACTATAATTTTGTAATAACTGATATTGTATTCATTGCAGGCGCATAAATCTATTTCTACCTGTAATCAGAGGTTGATAATATCGTTTTGTTTTTATATATTCCATATTTTTATAATATATATTTATATTTTAATTTTATATGTATATAATGATTATTTCGCCAACAATATTGTCAATTCTCTTGCAGAAAAGTTGTAGGATTTGGAATGTGTGATTGTTAATAATGACATTAGAAAAGATTTGATAGACAAATTTGAGGAGATTATATATATATATAATTATAATTTATTTTAAATAAATTTCAGCTAACATAAGATTATCTTTTTAATTTGTATAATGTAATACTTTTTGTGTGACGTAGGATTAGAACATAGTATGTACTCGGACAAAAATACAATCCATCTCAATATTGCATTACTTTCAATACAATATTGTCTGTTGTACTTTTAAAAATCTTAATGTGACAATTTTCTCATGTTGTAGAATGAGAATGTCGATATATAAATGTAATATACATGTGCTGTTCTTTGATCGAGCAAGAATTCTGTCTTAGCGCACGCTGCGGCAAGTTAAGTGCACCGTCATTTTCCAGAATGAGGACGCTTATACAGAGCATGTGTGTATGACGGAATTCACAGAGTATTAGTTCTATTAATAAGTCTGATACATAAGTGTATATGTGCATGTGTCAGTCTTATTTAAGTCTAATATATAAATGATTAATTCCTATACGTTTCAAACAAATGTGTACATGTCGCGTTTTAAAAAGAAAAAAATAAGTTACCGTATAGGAGGTCAAAGCAGAATTACAAATGTATATATATGAGATATGTACACAAAACGAGAATTTATTTAATCCTATTATTTTACTAATAAGAGGGGAAGCAGTAATCCTTTTATCTTGTTTCATACCTCGCACACTCATTATAAACAGGTCGACTTATCTCGCGTTTCCTTTTCTTACTCACTATTTCTGCATGCTATGTAAAAAGTACATTGCCTGCTTACTCATATACGGTAGTTTTTTCTCCACATCGTGTTATATATATATATATCTTGTAGACAAAATTAAAATAATCTATCAATATAATTATTCACGATATGCTATGCGATGCGGACGCAAATGCTCTATGGGAATTGAAAAGCAAGTTTATATATATATATATA
>NW_021853558.1:151593-163619 GCF_003651465.1 Formica exsecta
TATATTTATACATATATTTATATATACAAAAAAAAGAAAGTAACGAATTATCTCTGTTAAAATTCTGATGTTCGAATATTCGCTTTTCAGTACTATTGCCGAAGATAACGTGATTTAATGGAATGATTGGACGAGTAATATGATCTTGAACGGGAATCCCGCTTCGTAATACCTGAAAAAGAAAAATTTTAAAAAATAAAAAAAAAACCACTTTGAATTATACACATTGCACACTTTATTTCAGACACAAGTTAAAATTAATAAAATATTGTACAATAAATAAATATCATGGGTTTGATGCAGACGAAGATGTAACAAATATACAATATGGACTTAAAACGTAGAAATAAGGTAAAAATTGGCGCAGTAAAAATAATAACATATAAAATTTTGTGTAATACACATACGAAACAGAATATTCATCCAAGGTTAACAAGGAAAACGATTTTTACAATCCCAACTTATGGATTAAGGATTATTAGGAAAAAATATGATAGCTTTAATTTTCTTTAGAAAGTTAAAAAAATTTATTTATAATTAAAAATGATTACTTGTAGACATGTAAAAAATAAAAATAGAAAATTTTAAAAATGTAAGTGCATATATCTCACTTTCTAACTTTTGAAAAATCGATATTTTAGATTTTACCTCAATAAAATATTTAAGTAATCTCAAAGATTATATGCACATACATTATTTTGCTGATATAAAACCGATATTTTCTCATACACAAAAATCTTCTTATAATTTGGCAAGATGTGCAGAGATAGAGGCAAGAGCATTAGGAACTTTGGAGCTGACTCACCGGCAGTTACAATGCAAATTGCATTGCAGTCGCAAATGAGGAAAATCTCCTCATTAATAGGGTTGATGCCTCTGGTTCTGACGACCACCACCACCACCTCTCTGCTTGCCACCATAGCCTGAACCTCCTGAAACATACCCATGTAATGCACATTGTTAGTCAAACCCTCCCACCCAGTTGCATATAACGCTAGTTTATCCATACAAGAAATTAAATGATATGTAAATTACGAAAGAAAATGTCAAGCCATATCTCTTTGAAAATAATAGAGCTAAAATAATAGATATAGTACAAGCCGAAAGAAGGCTATTGAGTATCTATGTAAAGGCTACAGGCTAAGGCAGTAAGCTGCAGGCTGCGTTCCAATTTATACTTTTCTTATCTTCCTTATATACATTTCTATAGCTATCAATGACTAAATGTGAGATAATATTTGAGGGTACATATATCGTGTTAGAAACAGAAAAAACAGAATTAGATTTTTATGGAAAGATTAATATAAAGACATTGCAATGTTTTTTCACGCTCACAAGAAGAATCGTTACCGATATCCAAAAGTTGACCAAGTATATATTTTATAATATACATCAGTCAAAAATTTATTGCACTTTTATAATATAATTTACAATAATTTGATCACATATTTTTTGTCATCTAATGAAAATAATTTTTCCATAAATTTATGTGTGTGTGTGTGAGAAATTATATTCATCTCCATATGTTTCACATGTATACACATATCAACATAACAATTATAAAACAAATAAAGGTAAAAGATAAAGAAAACAGATATTCAAGTAAGGGACAGATAGCAAGAGATGAAGAGAAAGAGAAAGCGGATAAGTGAGATTTTTGATTTTGTGAGAAACAAAAAAACCATAGATGAATGTAATTAATATGTACAAAAAATTACGAATATGGACGATGGAATATATGCCGTTCAAAATGTCATCAATAAGGGATAAATATGAAATGCATGGGAGAGAAAGGACGCTATAATGCGTACCTTTGCCGCGTGCACCACGCCCACCACTGTAGCCACCATCGTAATTACCACCGCCGTAGCCGTATCCGTCTGCGTTTCATGGAACACACGGCATAAAGAGCATAATGGGATCAGTTGTCGTATATGTACCGAGACATAAGATCGTTCATTTTCTTCTACATTAAAAGGAAATATCTATGCGCGTGTATGGCGCTTGAAAACAACGATAATTAATTATATATATTTAATGTAATGATACTAATAATTTCATTTGTCTAATATTAATAGTTCTATTTTTTTGTAGAGCACCTTCCACGAAATATATCACGAAAGCCAGTAATTGACTGTACTACATAATGCAATATTTTACATTAATAAAAGGCAGCTTTCTTGAAGTTTCTGAATACAAAAATTGTTGAGAAAGGATGCAGAGATTGTTGGAGCACACTTGGAATGATTTAGCAGTTGCGTGAATGCAAAAATGACATGCACATAAAGTTTATGTCGTTGAAACGATTTATGCCATGCTGAAAATGGTTTGTCACTATATCAAAACAAAAATAATAACATAATAATCTTTTTAAAAACTCGAAAAATTAATAAAGACAAAGAATAAGGCATTTTTATATGTAACAGATCATAAGTTTTTAAATATTTTTTGATTAGATAAAATATTAGGATACACAGAGAAATTGTTCAGCTCGTATTCTCTTTAATGGATCGTAATCAACTTTAATAGATACAGTGCCTTTTGATTTAAATAGCATGTCGGATAAGCTAATCTTGAAAATCATACGAGATACAATCATTCTCATCATTTTCATGTGTTGTAGCGAGAGCATATATAATATGTTTAGCCTTTGTGATTTCATCGCGTTTGACATGCTCGTTATGAAGTATGGAATAAATGAGAAACAGCATGCGAGGATTGTAGCGAGATCAAAAGCAGGAGCAAAGAATTCAATGTACAGTCTCATACAAATAGTCTCCTATACAGCTTTACTTTAACCTTCTCTACACAACACATACACCTTGCAGTTTCATGTATGTTAATATAATGTTGTAGTGAATGCATGATTTCATGAAGTCCTAGGAAACAATAAAAGATATTTTAAA
The DNA here is from genome assembly GCF_003651465.1 of Formica exsecta. Classification (NCBI taxonomy): domain Eukaryota; kingdom Metazoa; phylum Arthropoda; class Insecta; order Hymenoptera; family Formicidae; genus Formica; species Formica exsecta. The sequence continues at coordinate 154,500 of NW_021853558.1, forward strand.
ACGAGATTTAAAAAAAGTGACTATTAAGATCATTGATTTGCTGACATTAATCAGTGAATCTATGAGAATACTTTCGCATAATTTATTGAACCTGCCATTTTAATATTACATCTTGTAATATGGACCAATTACACAATTTTATGTTAATATAAACATAATTTTATTAATAAACGCCTAATTAAAAAAAAATAGATGCTATATAATACAATTTATATTAATTTAAAGATGTTTAAACTGTTTAAGGATCACAAAAGATATTGTAAAAACTTTCTCTGTCTCTTTGTCTTCACGCATTTACTGACAACTTTATGTTATATTTATTCATGTATATGTGTATGCGTATGTGAATATATCCATCAAAGAATATAACTCAGCAAATTATTAGAGGTAGATTAGTTGGTTATAGTTAAATGATTAGCCAAACACCCCGGAAATAGAAGATTTAAAGTGGAAAATAAGCAGAATTATGTTTGATTCACATAATCTTTGAATCCTGATTGCATGAATGCATAAATAGCTATTATAGATTGCATCATGCTATATGTTGGAAGAACAATCCAAAAGACATATTTCGTGAGCATGAGTCGCTGGTTTACATTGGCTATGTATGTAGAGCAACATAGTCGACGATAAACTAATTAGCTTTTTACCATTGATTAGAAAATAATTTCTTGCAATCCTTTACAGTTTACAAAACTGACATATAGTCAATAAATTAAATTTAACACAAATATATATATATAAATGTCAGTACGTGTATATGTATGTATATATATATATATGTATGTATATACTGACAATTATAGTTGATCTATTTGTAAACCAACACTCGCACTCTATCAAATTACGATTAATATCACATTATGTTTTATCACCTTGTATAATAATATATACATAAAATGTCAACTTCTGATCATTCCATTTTTTTGCATGACTAAATATTGCATACTGACGAAGCAGATGATGTTGGTTTGTCTTTTAGCTTACTTTAGTAAAATAAAAATTTTTGCAGTAAAAACACTATTGATTAATTAGAAAGAAAAATTGAAGCAGCATAGCGACTCAGATGTGCGACAAAGGAATTAAAGCAGACATAATATGCATATAATTTTTTTTCAAAATGCTCGTCTTAATCGCGTCTGCCGAATACACTGGGACGGTAACAATGGATAATCATATCTGCCATTGATCACTTTTTTTTCTCGAAAGAAAAAAAAATAAAACAAAAAAAAGCAAAGAAAAAAATTCTCGACAATAATCGCACAGACGTTGAATCTGTCGCCGCGACTCTAATAATAATCAATAAAATTACCGTATCCACTGTAGTCGTAGCCACCGTAACCTCCGTACCCACCGCCACCGTAATAATCGTATCCATATCCATCGTAGCCACCGCCGTATCCTCCTTGGCCGTAGCCACCGCCATAACCACCGCCGTAGCCGCTTTGTCCCCATCCGCCTTGACCGAATCCACGGCCTCGGCCACCCCTGGCACCACGACTACCACGATTGCCTGGTCCTCCGCGCATACCAATCATACCATCGGGCTTGGGTGTCGCCTTCTTTACGTCGACCTATTTGAGATTTATTAAGGTAGTCGTTATATTCGTAATGAAAAATATCATTTAAATTAAAATCTTTCTTGTCTTGCGTCAAACTTTTATAACCGTCTTAGGAGAAAGAGGGAAGAATTCGTACACATATTTTAACATTTATAATGTTCATCGTTTAGAATATTCAAAAAGAAACTTTATAAATAAGATTTAGTATTTGAACAAAGGCCTTGTAATAATGAATATAATAGTTGTATATTTACTCACCTCTTTACCATTTATCGTTTGTTTCGAGGTTTTTAGTAGTTCATTAACAACTTGTTCAGATTCGAAAGTGATGAAGCAGAATCCCTTCCTCTGATTCTTTGTTTTATCGAATGGCATCTCTACTTCGACGATCTAAAAGATTTTCCAATATTCCGCCGTTATTCATAGGAAATGCTGATTTAAAGTATTTGACGTGCAAAAAATGATATAATGCTTACAGTTCCAAATTGCGAGAAGAAATTCTTGATGTCGTCGTCGGAAAGTTCCGTTGAAAGACCGCCGACAAATATTTTACCGTGTCTGGCTTTCGCTTTCTTGGGATCAACTTTTTTATTATTAATAACATGATCACCAGCTGCCATAATCTGAAAATTGTATGTTTCTTACAAAATAGTTGTTTTGGTATAAAAATGTGATGGTTCATTAAAAACATTTCTTATAAAGATTCAGAAAAGAATTATCGTCACATATATTCAGCAGCAGAACTGGTATAGTATCATCATTTCATATATATAAGAGCAAAAAAACGGTATAAAAAATTCAAAACTATATACCTTATCGAGAGATTCAGCCTTAGCAAAGACGATAAAGGCAAACCCTCTTGATCGCCCTGTATTAGGATCTGTCTTGACATTGATGCTTTCAATATCGCCGTATGTACTAAAATGTTCCCTCAGTTCCTCTAAAAATTGATAAAACGATCTTTGTAGAAATCCTTAAAATTTATTTAATATAACACACACTCGAGTCATTTAAAATATAATTATATAACTAATCGTTATATTAAGCTCAGTAAATAATTCTTTTCACATGACATTCTCTTGATATTGTCATCCAAAGGTGTCCTAAGAAATTACATCATAGCATGTTTTTTTATTTTCTCTGATTTTACAATTTTTTAGAACTTTGCAGAGTTTACTACCGTTTAGAGATAATTTTATAAAGCGAGAGTTACTCACTGTCGGTTGTTTCCCAACTTAAACCGCCAACAAATAATTTCCTGCGAAAAAAAAAAAAACAGGAAATTAAAATTAATGGAAGCAAACAGAAGGTATTTTTAAATCTTTAATTACTACCATGGAACCGAATATTTATAGCGAGCAATTTACAGTTTATCAGTTTAAATAGGATCGTTATTCAGGATTGCGATGTCAGCAAATTGTCAAATGTCTCTGCAACTGTGCGCAAAAAAGTTATCTGTAATAAAAACGGTAAAAGATAGCGCATAGTAATGTGCCTCGGCCTCTTTCGCAAGTGACTATTACAAGTTATGAAATAATCGCGTAGCTGATTATCACCTGGATGCGTAACTTTTGCATTTCTAAGTTTTTCATCATCTCGTATTATCGCATGCAATTTTCCTTGCACTTTCTTAACACTTCCGTTATGTTGTTACGTTAAAAAAAAAAGAAAAAGAAAAAAGTAATAAAGATTGAAAATACCTATCGTTCAGAGAATCCTGGTTAGCTCCAGCTGACCTGTAAAGCAACGGAACGAATTTATTTCACCAGATGAATTTTTCAAACGTGGTAATTGATAGTAAGAACTGAGATCGAAGCGAAAATTTTACTTTTGATAAACGAGAAACAATTCCATTTATTATTGGAAAAAAAAGGAATATTGAATTGATCCCTGGAAAGATCAGAATCAATGTTAAGATATGAAAAAATTGAATGCAGACGCGCGATATATGCAAGAAACAGACCTGTAGTGTCATTCGCAAAAGGGGCACTGGATTGATTTAATCGAAAAGATTTAGGTAGGGAATTTGATTTAAACAAATGTGTATATATTATATCGCACACATGTAAGTATAAAAGACTATATATAAATATTTATAAATATATATATATCTATGATGCATATGTTTAAGCTACAACTAATTAAACCACTAACGTCGAAATTTAGAAAAGACTTCTTAATAAACGTAATAATCACAATTCACATAGGAATTATAAGAATATAGGAGAATATCATTCCTAGAGTTATGAAAATAGCTTATTATATATATATATTCAATCTTTGTGAAAAATTACGAGAAACAATCATGAGAAGACTGCTTTGCACACCACAGAGACCTTGAGATTCGAACGTTTTATGGTAAAAAATAAAAAATAAATAAATAAATAAAAATAAAAGAAAATGAAAAACTTGGAAAAAAGTAGATATATATACGTAAAAAAAAAAAAAAAAAAAAAAAAAAAAAAAATTGGTATTACTTTGCACAACGTGTATCTTATAAGTCTTATAATATCTTATAAAAAGAAAGCATTTCGCTAGCAACTAATAAAAAAATCAATGCATTGAGAGAGTAAAGTACTATTATATTGACATTCATATATGAGAACCCAAGCAATAGTTACAACTCCAGTTGACATACAGCTGCGCCTAAAGGAAACAAGATTTAATTTTTCCAAGTGGTACTCTGACTGCTGATTGGCCCAAAGAATATGGCATATGCTAGGATAGACTGCAACTCTATATCCAAAAGCTAAAAAAATTGTTTTTACATTACAATTTAATGATAGACGATTATTGATACTTTCGATTGACACATCTATGTGTACATAATATAGATCAATAGTATCGAATATTTATTTCTATTTATATATGTACGTATATTATTCTATGTATATATATGTATGTGCTTGTTTCTCTCTCTTTCTCATTCTCTCTGTCTCTTACTGTCTTTATATAACGCTCATTGACAAATATACAATGCAAGAATTGTCTCAAATCTTGATATATGTATATATTTCTCGTTCTTTCTTTGTATTTTAACGATGAGTTACAAGCTCTGTTTTCTATCGCTTTTCTGCCAGTTTATTCAACATAATAATTGATCTGTTATTACTAATATATCTGATTTCTTTAATATCGTCTAGGGCTGGTGATAAATACCGTGGGCACCAGTCACATCACACGCCGGTAATCAGTAGCTGGTCGGGTCATGTTTTCCATCTGCGAGCCGCCCGCCATGTGAAAACCGTTGTTGATCACCTGCAGATCAAGCCACATAAACTGGAGTTAATGGCGTTCCGACCTACTGGAGATTTTTGCATTGGCCCTAGTGATTCTGTGCTTTGGTCACGCCCAAACAGCATTTGGATCGGAAATTACTCTACGCGTGACCCAGCAGACAAGTGTGTATCTGTGCGAGACTTATCAATCTGACAGAATTAACTCGACTTCCACTTCGCTTCGTGAGGGAACGTGATGGACTTGAACTTGACGTAGACTTCTCGTAATAATTCTGACTTTGAAATCACTGTATAAGGCTTCACACGGTTTCAGTTCACACAAATCCAGATAAATGTATATATTGTCAATCGTAAGCAATTGACTATTACCAGAATTCAGCTGCAATACAATGTACAAGGATAGAAGACTCAGCTGGCCAAAAAATTGTATATTTGAAAGTTTACGCTCTATAAAGATATTACGATTATTACTTGCGTGATGTTGTGACAAATCTGATCGACTGCAGAACCCACAATTTTTGTCTTTATCAATTACAGAACTATAATTAAGTAATTAGATAAGAGGAATGGAAATAAGGATTTTACACAGAGTTACAAAACTTCAACAGATAAATATGTATACCTTGTAACAGCAGCACATATAAAGTTACAGACTAATGCTTATTCATATTATGCACAAGTATCTTATGTTACTCTTGCAAAATGTAGCATGCAATATTTTATTCCAATTTTTTCATTATTCTAGATGTGTTAAGTATAGAGTGGAGCACTGACGTTTGGCTATTTACTTCCGCAATTTTGTACATAGAAGTCACGTCCCTTGTTATGAACACATTTTTAATTATGGATAAGAGGAAGTACATCTCCAAATTTATATTCAACGATAATACTTTTTCAAATATACGATATATATCGATAGTCGAGCAAGCAAAGATTAATTATATATTAATTTCTACTAAAATTATAAAATTTGGAGATTACATCCTTTTTTTTCTGAAAAGTTTTATATATCTTTAGAATTTAATCTATAGTGATGCTTACCCCTTTTTTTTTTGTACAGCTATCACAAACTAACGTAAAGATTTGCAAAAATGCAATATTACAGGAAAGTAAGTAAAAAAAAAAAATAAAATAAATAAATAAATAAATAAAAGATGCAAAATTCTTAAATAAAATGCTGAGAGAAAGAAAGAAAGAAAGAAAAAAAAAAAAAAAAAAAAAAAAAACAGCGACAGAGAGATCGTGCGTACCCTCGTGCTATAATGGCGCATTAAAAAATATTTACACAGATATGAATCCCATATCGTAAAAATTCATCCAACTCGAGATCTGGCTACGCTGAAAAGAATAGGTTGAAAAAAAAAGAGGAGCACAATGTTGTGCAAAACAACAGCTAGAGAGATGAGAACTCACAGGACTTACAGTCTATAAACATTTTGTGCGTATAGCAACGATATAAACTTTTTTTTTCTTTTTCTTTTCTTTGGCATATTGCGCTCTCCCTGAATGATTTTATTCTTCTACTTATTTGATCATTGCATTAAAAAAACATGAACGTTATTCCGCAGAGATGACTCATTTTTACGCGCGGAATTTCCGCTCGATACAAGGGACGGATTTCCACGTGCTTGTAACGGAAGTGGCGAGCGCGACCAAGCAACAAAATGACGCCTTTTTCGCGTGCCTCGTATTGAATTCGCGATATATTCGTATATTCACGTTTACGTGAAATATTCTTATATTTCCACCATCTCTTTCCATTCGTCTGTCTCTTTCTTACGATGCTTGGACGCGCCCTTGAAGAGCCCGCGTCCGGTGCTTCCATTCATTCATACGCGAGCACATTGTTACCTTCGTATTCTCGAATCGAGGGATTCTAATCGCAAACGACAAATATCCACGTGCGCGACGCACCAAGACGAAGCGAGAAGCCCGTAACGTCGAAACGTGAGCGTTCGCGTCGCTTGGATGCGAACGGATTACGGACGATGGCGACTGGCGACTCCCGCACGCCTTCGCCATTTTGTGAGGGACGCGTCGCGGGTCGTGGTCGCGACTTCGCGAGTCGCGAAGCTATCGTCGATATTCGCGAGAATTGCCGGACGAGGTGAAGATCCGCGAGCGATCCGAGACAATCGACGATCAAACGCGCGGGGAGAAATGATCGGCGGACGAATTACCTGTCCTCCTGAGATTCCTGACTGTTGTCCGCGGCGTCGCCGCCGGCACCGCCGTTCTCGGCATCGCCGTTCTGCTCGGCAAAGTTCTGCTCCGCGATATCCTCGCTGAAATCCTTGCCCTCCTGATCGGCCATCGTCGTTTTCTTGCGTTTACGCACGGCGTAAGTAAACACGTGGACTCGCACGCGACGCTGCTGCAACTGGACACACTCGAGTAAAGGATCGTATTGCGACTGCACGACACGTCCGTATCGTTCGATTGCCGAATGGAGAAGACCGGGCCAGGCGTCTCGCGTTCCCTCGTTCCTCTCGGCTCTCGGCTCGTGATGTCGTGATTCACAGGCGCGAAGCATCACGGGACGCGCGCATTCACTCTCGACCAATCGCGCGCCATCGCTTCAGGATCGTGCGACGCGCTCTAGGTATCCCTTCATCTCGGTCCGAGATTTATCTCGTCAAGGTAACGCGCAAATTTCGCCGCGTCATTTCTCCGACAAGATCTAGACGTAGAGGTTTTCTATAATCTAACAAGTGATCGATCTCGTTACCTTTTCCTTATATGTAAAGACCTGATGAGTGTTTTCATTCAGCATTCGTCGAGCGAGTTTCATTCATGAATAACGTAAACAACGAAAGCTTATACGAGATGATTTGATTCATCTCGACTTTGATTACTAAATTTCTTTGTTGAATGAATCGCGTGTTTGCTGTTGGAGAAGATGAATATCGTAAGAAAAATGATTGATCTATTTAATCAATTTTTTAATGGATCTATTTCTTAATTAAAATTGTTTTATTTTATACGAATTTACTAGCTTGCATTTTACTTTACACTATCAAACATAAAGTATTAAAATGCTTTAAATTATAATCTTTACGAACTCGATATTTTTTCAAGTTTAATTAGTATATTATATATTTATATCAGATTCTTAAATTGTGAATATTTAAAAAAGATCGTTGCATCAAGTATATATTAATTTGCTTTAAATAGACTTTATATAATGACACAATAATTGTAGCGAAATAAAGAATTTTATTCTATTGATCTTCTCTGCTAGAAAAAAAAAATAGTATAACGAACAGTCATGCGATCGACGAAAACAAGCCGAGTGTTTACGTTCCTGATTACATTCCAATCGATGAGCAATGGCGGGGCGGGAGTGCGTCATCGGCGTAGCGGGGCAGGGATGAGAGAGTAGAACATGGAGAGGGGAAAGAAGAGACGGATTTAGCGACACGCATACCGGAAGTTTCGTCGACTAGACTGGCGGGAAAGCGGACAGCCAATAGGGTCGCTGGAAAGTACCGTGCGCGACTGTCGGCTAATGGGAGATCGCGGAGGATCCCGCTCAATTTCGCTGTCGCATTTCCCGACAAACACGTTCGTCTCTTCAAAATCAATAACGTTTCACGCTGGCCAAGTAAATTTGATCGCTCGTAATACTGCTGAATTGCTGGATCGACATCGCGGCGATCGATGAAATAAACGAAGCATTGTATACATTTTGACACATTGTATACATTTTGCGACGTACACAAATAGGTAATATATATATATTCTTTTTATTCTCATACAGTTTTATAGCGTCGGCGCGGACGCCCAAGTTTGAGCTGGATAAATTATAACCAATTTGTTTTTCAGCGCCCATGGATCTAATAATTACTTTTTGGAGTCAAAGTCCATCGATCATATCGATTATCACAAACGTTCTAGAATGTATGTATATTTTAAAATTATTTTCATCAAAATAACCAATAATCTCTTTCATTTGTAAAGCTTTTATCTCAAAAGGTACGTTATTGTACCTCGTTTTTCATTACAACAACTTGTATATTTCTACAAAAGGATGATAACATAACGTTGTTGTATGAAACGTTTGCAATTCGCAAGTGCGAAAATTTGAGAATATAATTTAGTTTGAACATACTTTTATATACAAGGTATTTCGTCGCTAATTTATATATATTTTGTACCTCGTACAACAACTTGTATATTTCTACAAAAGGATGATAACATAACGTTGTTGTATGAAACGTTTGCAATTCGCAAGTGCGAAAGTGCGAAAATATAATTTAGTTTGAACATACTTTTATATACAAGGTATTTCGTCGCTAATTTATATATATATATATATA
>NW_021853558.1:172782-173050 GCF_003651465.1 Formica exsecta
TATATATATATATACTTTTTTTTAGATTATCCTATGTACGTTTTTCTTTTATTTTTGCGCGATCGATTTTTGTCTCGATGTTAAATTAAATTTTCGTCGTTTGTGTGTCAGTTCGTATCTTGACGTCGCGTAAAATTTTTCCGTGATATCCGCGAAAGAAATCGTAAAAATGCCAGAGGAACAAAAAGTAAGAGGCAGTTTTTTTTTCTTTTCCAACTTCTCCGAAATGAAAAGTCGCGAATGGGTTTCCTCCTCTATGCATTTTGAG
>NW_021853558.1:173569-186127 GCF_003651465.1 Formica exsecta
AAGAGTGATTTTAGGTTCTTAGGCTACACGATGTTTGGCGTACTTGCAATAAGATACGAGCCGCTGCCTTTCGTATTGGACTTGATTTATGGGAATACTATAAACCTCTAGATCCCGACAACCGCTGTGTGATATCAGGTATAAATACCGAACACTGGCACTAATGAGTTTTTAAAATTAGTTATCGAATGAGAGCGGTTATCTTTAGACACTCGATATAATGAAAAGTCATCGATAATACAGTATTTCTGGGATTTCTCTCTTCAGCTCTTCGAGCTCTCTTATTTATTATTTCTATTCATATAGTTGGATTATTATATAATTACATCATTATATAAATTTTTTACATATTTAAGCTTTAAATGTATAAATTCCAATTTTGAAATTTAAGTTGCAAATGTAACATTTATGCAGAAAAAGCAATTGAGGCTGTAAATATTCGGAGGGTCCTGTTATTCGAGAAAATAATATTGAATATAAAATCTATTGAATTGCAGTAATGTTCAAATATTAACGTGATAGCATATATCTAAAGTTTGCAACATGTTAATTATATTTACAACATGTTAACTATACAATTATTAAATATGCAGATTCCAAATTTATTTCCGTTTTGGCCGGACCTCTAAAAGGCGTGATCGGCTTATCGGATAAAGAAATCTGTGACTTGGCGGATTATTTTCGGATTCAGGAGGGCCGGATTCTTTATTCGCAATTTTGCGAGATTATCCACGATAACAGTATGCACGCTTTTTATTAATGAGACATGTTTATGTAAAATTTTAAGTATTGTTTCTTTTTTCCGCTTACATGGTATATTTTATCGGATCATCTAGATTCGGATAGCATATCTACCTAGATATCATTAGAAAAATCTGTTATAATGGAAAATGTGTTTCTTTAGTGTTTTAATTGTTTTAAAACACTAAAGAAATTATTATTAATTGTTCTTAAATGTTTTAATTTGAAAATTGTTTATTACACAAGTTGTTATTATAATAATATAAGTTATTTATTACAATTTATTCCGGTATAATTTTAAAATTGCATTTATTTTTCAACATTCAGTGAGCAAAATATTGATATTTGACTAGACTATAAAGTGCATTAAAATTTTTTTTGCTTTACTTGTCTTTACTTTTCTCTTTAATAATATTTATATTTTTTAAATTTGGTTTTTAAATAATTCAAATCTCTCTCTCTCTCTCTCTCTCTCTCTCTCTCTCTCTCTCTATATATATAATGATTTACATCATCCTCGAACGTACGCCAGCACATGCGATTGGGATCATCCGGATCTTTATAAAGCGCGATCAGGGCGTCGATTTCTGATTCGACCAAACATAAACGACCCAAGGACGATATTTGAAGCGTATCTAGCGCTCTTCGAAATTGCGAGACGGTCATTCTACCGTCATTCAGATATTCAAAATCCTGTGGAAAGTTAAAACGCTTAGGCCCTAATTGCAGATAAGCTATTACGATCCCGTATCGCATCCGTAAAATAAAATACAAAGATGCGACTACGTCAAACCCAATCATTGTACGCGATAATGCATCACGGGCGTACGACATTTTATTTATAATAATGCTAATTCATCCGTAAAATGCGTGATTAATCAGAATAACCTTGAAAAACTCATGGATACGTATTCGATGCTCGAGAACGTGTCTCTGGATACGTTTAATGATTTCTAGCTTAGGCATCGTTTCTTTCGTCGGTTCCATTACCGGATGAAACACCGTTTGCCTACCAAATATTCGATTGGGCATGACTTTGCCGATTTCCGGTCGTGGTAATTTAGGCAGCTCAACCGTAATTAATCGACCGGGAAATTGATCGAGCAATTCCTGCTCGAGAGAGAATAAAGTGGTAAGATATAATTTACGACCCTATGAGTGTATTATCGTACTTGATTCATTTAATATATTTTTTTTTCACTACGTGTATAGGATAAAACAATATAGGAAAAGGGAGAAAAAATTCTAGGAGCAATAATACCCCACTGAAATTCATCATTCCATGTTCATCTAAATAGCACTTGACTTTATCAATTGCCTTCAAAAATGCCACATAATTTACAGTGTAGGCATTTTTGGCAAATCTTTTTACGAGCAGACGAAACTCTTCGGCACCAAGGATAATATTTAGAAATTTTAAAATCCGACCGAAATGTGCGAGAGTGATCGTTCCGACATTCTTCGCGATCTGCAAAATATACCTTACGATTTCTACATTCAATAGTCACGTTTTAAAAAGAAACGAAATTATTACAAATTATTAATCTATTATCAGTGTAAATAACAAAAAAAATTAAAAATTGAAGAACATACACCAAAAGAATAAATAACAAGTATGATAACGTTACAAAGTATCGCAATAATTCATAAATAAATCATGCCGAATGTACCAGTTCATAATCTTGAAAATACGGCCAAAGTACAATTTTTTTTTTGTTCACCAGCACGGCGATCTGAGTGATTAACAGATTTAGTTTTCGTGTTTCTATGCAACTTAAGACATTTACATGTAACGGGTCCTCCCATTCCAAACCGGTCACAAGAGGCTTGTTTTTCCCAAAATTAGGAACTACAGAAAACATTATTACAATGTTTCGCGAATTTGCATATTATATGCTTGCTTTATTGATTTTATCATCGAAATATATATATATAAGTGCATATCAAATATATATATTTGATATGCACTTAATATAATGCGTTTCGATGATAAAATCAATAAAGCAAGCATATAATATGCAAATTCGCGAAACATTGTAATAATGTTTTCTGTAGTTCCTAATTTTGGGAAAAACAAGCCTCTTGTGACCGGTTTGGAATGGGAGGACCCGTTACATGTAAATGTCTTAAGTTGCATAGAAACACGAAAACTAAATCTGTTAATCACTCAGATCGCCGTGCTGGTGAACAAAAAAAAAATTGTACTTTGGCCGTATTTTCAAGATTATGAACTGGTACATTCGGCATGATTTATTTATGAATTATTGCGATACTTTGTAACGTTATCATACTTGTTATTTATTCTTTTGGTGTATGTTCTTCAATTTTTAATTTTTTTTGTTATTTACACTGATAATAGATTAATAATTTGTAATAATTTCGTTTCTTTTTAAAACGTGACTATTGAATGTAGAAATCGTAAGGTATATTTTGCAGATCGCGAAGAATGTCGGAACGATCACTCTCGCACATTTCGGTCGGATTTTAAAATTTCTAAATATTATCCTTGGTGCCGAAGAGTTTCGTCTGCTCGTAAAAAGATTTGCCAAAAATGCCTACACTGTAAATTATGTGGCATTTTTGAAGGCAATTGATAAAGTCAAGTGCTATTTAGATGAACATGGAATGATGAATTTCAGTGGGGTATTATTGCTCCTAGAATTTTTTCTCCCTTTTCCTATATTGTTTTATCCTATACACGTAGTGAAAAAAAAATATATTAAATGAATCAAGTACGATAATACACTCATAGGGTCGTAAATTATATCTTACCACTTTATTCTCTCTCGAGCAGGAATTGCTCGATCAATTTCCCGGTCGATTAATTACGGTTGAGCTGCCTAAATTACCACGACCGGAAATCGGCAAAGTCATGCCCAATCGAATATTTGGTAGGCAAACGGTGTTTCATCCGGTAATGGAACCGACGAAAGAAACGATGCCTAAGCTAGAAATCATTAAACGTATCCAGAGACACGTTCTCGAGCATCGAATACGTATCCATGAGTTTTTCAAGGTTATTCTGATTAATCACGCATTTTACGGATGAATTAGCATTATTATAAATAAAATGTCGTACGCCCGTGATGCATTATCGCGTACAATGATTGGGTTTGACGTAGTCGCATCTTTGTATTTTATTTTACGGATGCGATACGGGATCGTAATAGCTTATCTGCAATTAGGGCCTAAGCGTTTTAACTTTCCACAGGATTTTGAATATCTGAATGACGGTAGAATGACCGTCTCGCAATTTCGAAGAGCGCTAGATACGCTTCAAATATCGTCCTTGGGTCGTTTATGTTTGGTCGAATCAGAAATCGACGCCCTGATCGCGCTTTATAAAGATCCGGATGATCCCAATCGCATGTGCTGGCGTACGTTCGAGGATGATGTAAATCATGGTACAATATCTCTCATATACATTATAATTAAATTTACAAAGTTTTCAATATCTTCAAATTGTTAATACTTCCTCTTTCTTTAATTATAATCGAAACTGCAGAATTATATGGCAACAAACAAAAAAATTTTTTTTTATAATATTTTTCAAAAATAAAAGAAGACCATATAGTTTTTTAAACAAGAAGTGTTAACTCACAACTTATATTTTAATCTCATATATTTTTCTTTACAGTCTTCACCGTAAAAGGACTTGACAAATTACCGAATCTTAGAGTGGAATCACCGCCCCAAGAAATAGTATATTAAATGAATCAAGTACGATAATACACTCATAGGGTCGTAAATTATATCTTACCACTTTATTCTCTCTCGAGCAGGAATTGCTCGATCAATTTCCCGGTCGATTAATTACGGTTGAGCTGCCTAAATTACCACGACCGGAAATCGGCAAAGTCATGCCCAATCGAATATTTGGTAGGCAAACGGTGTTTCATCCGGTAATGGAACCGACGAAAGAAACGATGCCTAAGCTAGAAATCATTAAACGTATCCAGAGACACGTTCTCGAGCATCGAATACGTATCCATGAGTTTTTCAAGGTTATTCTGATTAATCACGCATTTTACGGATGAATTAGCATTATTATAAATAAAATGTCGTACGCCCGTGATGCATTATCGCGTACAATGATTGGGTTTGACGTAGTCGCATCTTTGTATTTTATTTTACGGATGCGATACGGGATCGTAATAGCTTATCTGCAATTAGGGCCTAAGCGTTTTAACTTTCCACAGGATTTTGAATATCTGAATGACGGTAGAATGACCGTCTCGCAATTTCGAAGAGCGCTAGATACGCTTCAAATATCGTCCTTGGGTCGTTTATGTTTGGTCGAATCAGAAATCGACGCCCTGATCGCGCTTTATAAAGATCCGGATGATCCCAATCGCATGTGCTGGCGTACGTTCGAGGATGATGTAAATCATGGTACAATATCTCTCATATACATTATAATTAAATTTACAAAGTTTTCAATATCTTCAAATTGTTAATACTTCCTCTTTCTTTAATTATAATCGAAACTGCAGAATTATATGGCAACAAACAAAAAAATTTTTTTTTATAATATTTTTCAAAAATAAAAGAAGACCATATAGTTTTTTAAACAAGAAGTGTTAACTCACAACTTATATTTTAATCTCATATATTTTTCTTTACAGTCTTCACCGTAAAAGGACTTGACAAATTACCGAATCTTAGAGTGGAATCACCGCCCCAAGAAATAGCTGATCTATCTCGAAAAGGCATATCAAATTGGCAATGCGAGCCGAAGAGTATAAGAAATCTTTGCGAAGATGTCTTGCAGAGAGTAAGGCAGCGAGTTGAAGAGAGGAGGATTTTTTTAAAGCAGTTCTTCAAGGATTACGACCAGTATGTTTATCTTTGGATTATCGTTAATTAAATGGCTCATCTTGAGTCATAAAAGAACATAAAAAAATTTTATAAAGAACTTGTTTACTTTTTATTCTCAACACATAAGAGTATAAATTATATTAAAAAGTAAACAATAAATGCATAATTCCAAGTTATACTACTTTAATTTATATAATAAAATATATTTTTGAGAAGTAACCAAAGGAGTAGTATTTCACAAAAAAAGGTGTTTCAGAAATCGTTATATTAATTATTTTATTATATATAACGTTTTGCATTTATTTAATTAAAAGATATTATTTATGGTAAGAAAAAATTGTTACTCTCTAATTTAAACTAATTACATTAGACATAATCGCGGTCATGTAACGCGAGCACAATTACGGCAAGTGCTTATTACGACGACTATACTATTATCTCCGGAGCAAGTGTTTGCACTGGAGCAAAGATATAACAACGATTTGGGATTCAACTACACTCAATTCCTACAGGAATTAGAATCCCAACCGATTGCAGAACCTTTATATCTTCAGATATTGGAAGATAAAAAAAGAATCAACGCTGAGAAACCACCGTCTGAACCTCATGAGGACGAAACTAATATCGTATTGATTTTAGCTAAAGTTAAGGCTAAAGTCGTGCGCGAAAGAATCAAAGTAATTTATAACAGTAATATATCCTTATCATTAATTGATTGATGAAAGAACTGCAATTATAATTAATTCAACAAACTATACATAGGTACTGGAATTCATGCGCCAATTCGATAGACACAATCATCTTGTCATTGAAAGGCCAGATTTTATCAGGGGTCTGGATCAACTTCGCTGCAGTTTGACACCTGCGGAAGTAGATACCATTACGAAGGCTTTTCAGGCCTCTGCAAAGTACGAAACATTATAATTTTAACATTGAAAATTAGGATTGTTAATTGCAAAATATAGAAAGAGGAGATGGATGATGATTTTGACCCGTCGAAATTTTAATCCGATTTTTTATTTTCCGAATTTTCATTATTTATCTTCTTTGTGTATTGTTTCATACAAGATTGTTTGAATTTTCGTTGGTATTACGATTTAAGAAAAAAAATATTTTTTTCTTTGCATTCATAATCTTATTATCATTCTGTTTCTTCCCGAAGACCTCATGTCATCGAATATGTGAAGTTCGCGAAAATTGTGGAGGAAGCGGTTGCGACAGGAGGTTTGGAAAAAGTCCCGCTTTTAGTTCCCTTGCAACACGTGCCTTCTGAGGCGAGTGATAAGACCTTTTTGAATTTTGACGAGCGACAGACGGTAGCAATTGCGATAGATAAATTATGTAAAGTACCAAGTCCGAATCTGGAGGAACTCTTCAAAGTTAGTATAGAAAGCTATGTATATACACGGTACAATATTTATTTATTATTTAAATTTTATTTTTCTTGTAAAGGAAAGGAAGAGACATTTTATAAATATATATCTTTTTAGGATTATGATAAGGAGAATATCGGCACCGTGTCCAAGGATCGCTTGATTAAGGCATTGTCGGTTAGACGAATGTTAGAGCTTATAACCAACAAAGAATTGGATGCCGTACATAAGTGCTTCTCCATTGAGAGAGGTGGTCGCCTGGAAATTGACTATCGAGGCTTCCTGCGCGCTTTACACCTGTCACAAGAAAACAAAAAGGCCGTGCTCTTTTAAAAAGACGCGGCTTATCCTACAAGTACAAAAACTGAGACTGTTTCTCTCTTCTATTATCTTGTGCTATATTGCAGTGAAATTGTCGCAAATTAATGCAATTGTAACAAACGATGTTATAAGTCTCGCCTATTTTTACATAATAATGTATAATATTGCTTTGAATTGAATTATCGGCGTCAATTTTGTAGAGAAAATGTGCAATTTCCAATCTAATGTATATTTATATTTGTCTTCTAGTGTAAATAAGTATTTATGTATCACGTGGAGATAAATATCTGTTGCCTAATTTTCGCAACATTTTTTATACATGAATTTTGTAGTATTTTTACATATTTAGATTTTTGAGGCATGATGTCGTGGAAAATATATCTTTAAACAACTAAATATCTTTTTTAGAATTTTGATATGTGATTACTTGTAATTGATTTGGTTATTTGATCAGGTTCTTAATTGAATAATGATGTAACGATTTAAAGAATTAAATTCAGAGAATTAAGCAGGATTTTCGTGAAATATAATTTGTATACGATGTTTCCAAATTATTATATTTACAGGTCTTTCTCTTCGTTCAACATGCGCGTTTTGTGTCCAATTTAATATTATACTTATTATAAAACAGACGAAAGATCTTTTCGTCTAAATAGGACACTGTCGTAAGAGTGTGTTTTGCTTACATGATTTATAAAACTCGTCGAACCAGCTCTCTTCCGAGAAGGAGAGCTTCTTTTTTTCACTCGCTGGTTTAATGTACCGATCTTTGGCCCTCGTATAAATTCATCCGAGTTTAAAACTTGCTTCCTGGATCCAAGTTGGGAGGAATATAAGAAGGATAGACGCCGTATAGATCGTGGTAATCTTGATCTTCGATTATCTACCGTAACGTCAAGCAAGGTAAGATCTTTTAAATAGCTAGTTTGATTATTTGATTGCCCGTTCAAAACAGAAATTTTCTTAGAAATAAAATAATTTTAATAATAATCTTTTTAAAATTTGTTTAAATGTTTAAAATTTTTTTTGAGACATTTAAAACTATTAACTATTTAATGAGTCTAGTATTAAAATCTGACAACTTTATAAGATATATATACATATAATAATATAAAACATTTTATATTATTTAATAAAAATTTTTTGCAAAAAGATATATATTATTTTATATTGTGATTCAAGTAAGTCACTAAAATTTTAGTTACATAAATGCAAACTAAAAAAAATCTATGTCTCCTAACAAACTGTTCCTACCAAGAATTTTTCAGATTATATAATAATATTAAAGATTCTTGAAAATATAAGTGAAGGTAGTAGAAGTGTTAAAATTGTTTTTATAATTTAATTAAATTTATCAGTATTTTGTTATCTTAAATCAACATGCGCTCGCAATAGACATTTTATGTAATGCAACTATTACAAAATTTATATCCATTATAAATAATTTATTTAATTAAATTAAGAACAAAAAATTTTGTTAATATTTTTACATTAGGAAAAAATGGTGATAATTTACATTATTACATAATACATAACTGTACTTTAAAATTAACACTATACCAACCATTACATTACCACCTTATTCTCCTAAATTGTTTTCTCGGATGCTAATAGATGGCACCATCGATACAATCTTGTAAAACAAAGTATTCAATTCCCTTTTATACAATTTAAAAAAATCGTATTCGATACGGAAAGTTTCTAAATGCATTAATAATTATTTCTTAGAATTTCGTATTAGCCAATTAATTAATCAATATTTTTAACTAATGTTGTTAAAATAAATATTTTTTGTTTCTTGTCTTTAATTAATATTTAAAAATTGATCTACGTTTAACTTATAATGATGATTTAATTTTTGTTAATTTTTTAAACTGGATTTCTACTTATGCAAATTGAATAAAAATCAAGTTTATTAGAATGTCTTGACCATGTACAACACTTACATGGCATATTCGCGAAGCGAATAAAACTAACAAATATGATGTTAATATAGCAAGCACGCTTGTATTTTAAGTACCGATTGCAGCATCCATTTTAAAGAAGTAGGAGCGGCTACCTTTTAAATGACAGAAATTGTCGAAGCACGTGTATTAGCTTTACCAACACGTACACATTTTGCTGGCAAAGAATAATTTAGGCAGGTAGAAAGTTTAGGTTTACCTCATGCTACACGCTTTTTACCAGAGATTAGAATACTAAGAAAAAATATAACAGAGTCGCTATTAGCGCTTGATTGGATAACAAAATAGAACATTTTTTGATCTGTATATATTCATATATCGGAGATAAAATATTATATGTCATTGATTGTCAGCTAGAACAAAAAAAATACTTGATTGCAGAAAACAAGAAAATGAAGTACATCGCTTTGCTTTGCCTGATCGTCGCTTTCGTCATCGCTGGACCACCGTTTCCATTATCCGACGATAACTTGTCTCCTCAATGTCAAATTCCGAAATGTCCAGCCAAAGCTAACGATGGCGCGCCGATCACTTTGCCCTATCCCTTAGATTGCCTGCAATACATCATCTGCGAAGAATCCGGTCCACGCACCGTCGCATGTCCAGCAGATTTGGTCTTTAATAAGGTAAGCGTCAAAGTCTTTTTTACAATTACTTGAAACTTTAGAAAATGGAAGCTAGTTGATGGAAAGTATTTCATCATGCTACAAAAAATATATAGAGGAAGGATATATAAAATAGAGGACAAATGTTAAAATAAAACAAAATTTTATATTTTTTATATTTTTAATTAAAATTTTTTTGATTTTTAGAAATGTTCTTATTCACTTCTAAAATATGCATTTATTAAATACATATTTATTAAATATATATTCACATACTTGTAAAATACGTGTTCGAAATGAAATTTCAGAATATATATGCCACATTATAATCGTTTGCAGTTTCAAATTATTATTTAAGAATGCGATATTTATTTTTAATTTTAAGTATAACTCTTATATAATAAGATATGTCGCGTGAATAAGCGCCTCCTTGCCAATCTTTAATTTTTTCATTATTTCTTTCTGTTCCGTCTAATGCAAATAGTAATTCTGCGGAATATTACACAGTTTTGCTTGATAGCGAAAATTATCACCGATAACACTTATACTTATGCATCACTCGTGATTTACTCGTGAAAAATAGATGTTCTCACAATCAGTATATCGCGGTCTTCACGGGTATTTCATGGATTTATTCGTAGTGCCGCACATCACGCAAAAACCCGCGCGCTCCATCGATCGCGTTCCTACACCCCGAAGAATTCCCCGCAACGCGAGAGACAGATGCGATTTCATTCATCTTCATCGACCTCTCGTGACGCGATGTCTCATTAGTCCTTCCTTGAACTCGCGTGTACCATATCATCTACGATACATACATTAAGCTTCATAAATATTGTCTCGCTATTGGATTCTTTTTCGGAACAACATGATTTACGGACATTTATACATCATTATGTCGAGTGCTTGAAGTTTCAATTCATTTAATGGTGAAAAAATTTTTATTGATCCTTTCCTTAATTTTTCATATAGAATAATCTAAACTTACTTTTTAATTCTTTTGCAGAACGATTATTAACAGTGATAATCATTTTTGAAGAAATCTGCGAAAATACTTAAAACGATCTTCCCGGATGCAACTTTTTTTAAATATATTTTTACGGGTAAATTCGATTCTTTGTTAATTCTTAAACACGGCGGTTGAAATCGGTTAATGTTAGCTCGATTTATCTCGTTCCGGCATTTTATTTCCAATTTATTATTATATTGCATACTATAAATAAGGTAACCTTTGCAGGATAGATAAATGATGAATCTCAATAGATATTCGTATAAATTTCTTTTATAGGAAGTTTATACTAATAGGTGCATCATTTGCGAGAAGTAATATTTGCGGCACTGGCGAAGATCATTATAATAGGATTAGTGATAATCACAATTCGTCATTTACTGAAAAGTTTTGTAGAGCAAAGTCTCAGAATATTTCTGATTAATTATCAAACCTAGCGGAAAACACTGTAATTTAACCCTGTACGTGACGGAGTGTTGTACCGTAATAAAACGAGCATGTGTGTACGAGGCGAAAGAGCGGCCGCGAATCGATCTTATTCCGAAACATGATATCCCGTTTGTGATCTACAAGTGCGTCACGTGTGGACCTGGAGTCGCGGCCTCGTATCACCCTTCGATAACCCCGATGCTGAAACACCCCCGTCTCGTCGTATCCAGTTACGAGCCGCACGAGTGGCGCACGTGCATATTGTTGTCCCCGGGTGCTTCACCTGACACGTGACCGAGCAAGTTTCAATTCACCGGTTCTCCGCGAATGTCGGTGCTTGACTTCGTGATGAGCGGGGTCGACGGGATCGCTTGAACTCGCCAGATTATACCCGTTGTTTTTAATTTGCCGCTTTTAATGCGTGCTCGCGAATATAATTTTGAAAATAAACGGAATCGTTAGGAACTGATAGGAATCTATTATTTTGCGAACTTGCGAGATCTGCGGATTTTCCGAATAAAAAATTTTTTAACAATTGCTTGATTTTCTTCGATCTTATTTTATTCTTTTTCCATTTTAATTTTTTTTCGGACTTATAGCTCTTCTTGTAAGCGATTCTGTTATTGGAAAAGTGAGCTTCATTCGCGTTTAAAATTTTTTTGTTTCAGAATACTGGTAAATGTGATACTCGGCAAAATGCCAACTGTATACCTTGCTGGCAAGGTTGAGTCAGATCGAACATCTATCGAGCATGTCCACAGAAAGAAGAAAAGTAGAAAATGTATGCTAAGAATCTAATATTACAAGTTGTCTTACGTCATTTTAAAAAGTACCTAGTAATATAAATAAAATTTATCGTTTTTTAATATAAATATTTTAAATATAATATATAATATTCCTTAATTTTGTTAAAAAAGAAAGATTTTTATTTATATGGTAAAATGTATAACTGAAAGGAGGAATTATATTCCTGTACTTAAAATGAGGTATATTATGACGTGTGTTTGGAGAATTGCAAATATAATTTTTAATTTGTAGAAATCGGTCGATTATGGGAAACTAAAAAGAGACAACCAGAAAATTTGCCTATTCTATTTCAATAAACTATTTCGTAGTTATCTGCATTTCCATTGTGTTTCAGGCTGAGAAATTCATATTTCTCCATGTTCTCCATTCTTGGCTTATAACAAACGCGGCCGTTACTCAGCCATTAATAGGTTTTCATTGTTTTATTCTCCAGTTTCGACGTCAGTATTTTTAATGTCGCGATAGCCGTGATAGTCGTACGTTATTCTCGG
>NW_021853558.1:186458-243818 GCF_003651465.1 Formica exsecta
CGGCATTCACGTGAAGCGTCACGTGGCAATTTCCAAGTTTTACAAATTATTCAAAAGGCATGTTACCTTCATATACATAAATCTTACAATTCACACAGGAATAACGAGATTTCTTTACGCGATAATAAAAAGATTACTCCATTTTCATTGAACTGTATAATGAAATTGCAATGAAGATGATAATGAGATAATAAAAATAAAAATTCTATTCTAAAAAGTAATCGCAAAAAATAGGTATATTAACAGAAAAAAATAAGTGACAGATATGTGATATATTACGTATGCTTATAATATTTCATTAGAATAATTATATTAATAATTTATTATAGCACAATCACTCTCTTCGACATAACGAGAATATGAATTAAAGTTGCAGAGCTCACAAGTTTCATATTTGTAATTTTAATTAGCGAAATATCATTCGCGCAACTTACATAAATTTATGTATTGATAAATTTGCATTATTTTCCAGGTATATCGCTTTGCAAAATTGTTACTATTGTAAAGATATATTCAAGTACCGACATGCTTCTTTCTATATCCAGGCTTTATTTCATAATTCAATACGTGACACCTCATCAGAATATTTCATTTCTCTTAAAATTTAATTTTTTTACCCTTATGTCAAGAAGATACCGCTCATAATTTTCTTTTTAATAATAATTTGATTAATGGTTTTATGTGAAAAATGCATTAACCTTTGTTCACTTAGTTAACTACACGGTGATTCTAACGTCCAGCATATATTTTTTTTTTGGAGTGATCGATTCGCCAGGTTGTGCGCCCTTCTATCGAAACGTTCTCCATTCTCACCCTCGCTCCATCCTCTGCCTCCATAAAGTTCCACCTACGCGCTCGCGCATTTAGAGAATCCGAAATGTTACCGCAGACGTCAGTACTAGATATCCTAGAATTTTCAGGACACAATTCTACAACGAAGTTAAAAAGACGAATTTTCGAGTTTAAAGAGAGCAAGAATCTGTTAGAATATTTATAAGATATTTGAATATCGTACCTATCTAGTTACCAATCGATAAAAAGAGAAAAGCTGTTATTAAAAAATTATTTGTACATACATTGTTTTTTCTTCCTTTCAGTAAAAATATTTTGTTGTCACTTTTATTTGAATAAAAAGATTATATCTAAGATTATTGAAGGATTTATAAAAAAATTTTTCGTTTGTGACACGTTGTGCAGTACAATTGCTTTTAATAATGTTTTTTATTAAACATTTGTGTATGTGTGTGTGTGTGTGTGTGTGTGTGTGTGTGTGTGTGTGTGTGTGTGTGTGTGTGTGTGTGTGTGTGTGTGTGTGTGTGTGTGTGAAACAGGTCTTGCTATTCCGCTCTAAATGTGGTTTAGAGCTTTTAATGTCCAACATCAAATTTCAATTCCAACGGTACCAATGAGTCCTTTTTTCTACCGTCTAATGTTAGCTGTCGAGAAGACGTACCGGAACATCTCGTATATGCTTATACGCGTAATGCTTCAGGAAAATCGTTGGGGCTTGATCGGATTCGCTCGATTCTTCGCGAATAAAAAGATCAACCTACGCATACGTGGCGTTCGCCAGGAAATAACGCGCTCCGAAGAGAGCGATATTAGCGGAGGCTTTTCAGCTTCTGCACAAACTCGTGGTTCACCCTCCCCCCCCCCCCCCCCAAGCCGCGTGAAAGGGTGAGAGGACAGCGGAAAGGGGGAGAGGGAGAGGGCGCGATCTCTCTTCGTCGCGGGGGAGCATCGCGACGCGGTCGGGGGCGCAGACTCGCGGCGGCCAGCTTGGGGTAGTCCACGCCCCCCGCTTCGCCCCCGGCGGGGGCGTTGAATTCGCGGAGGAAGGCTAAAGGGGGATGGTAAGGGGTGAACGGGTGACGAGCGCGGCGGGACGCGAGAGGATGGTTTCTGGCCGGGGGAGATGGCGGGGTGACACGGGCGCTGCGCACCCCCGCGCGACGCCGCGCTCGTGACGTCACGGGGATTGAATCAATATCACACCACTAGTGCCCTCCCTTCGTCGTTGACGACGATCCTCGCGCGAGACGGCAGACGGTCGACCGCCTCAGTACGAGGTAGCCTCCGCGACTGCTCGGGACGACGACGTACACGGCAGCGTCGTTCCGAAAACGACAACGACGACGACGACGACGACGACGGCAGCGGCGAGAATCACGATCACGGTTACGACGACGGTTAGAACGACGCGCCGATCTGTTCGACCGATCCAGCACGCCCTCTTTGGGACCGGTAATTGCGCTTTCCGTCACGTGAAGCCGACTCTACACCTCGTCTTCGTCGCCGGTTTTCCTCCGACTTGATCACTGGTACCTTACCGATGGCATGCGCTAAGAACTGGTTTCACGTATTATGAGGTAGTCGCGGTCGCTACTTTTTGGGTTCCTGCAGAAATCGGGAGAGCTGTTCAGGAAAGGCGCAAGGAACTTGCTTGTAAGTAATTGCACGTTGTAATGTCTTGTGCGATCTTTACGGTAAATGGTGAATTTGAATTGTTATTCTGAAGCAAGGTTGTTCGGTAGAAAATTTAAGGATAAAAATTGTTTCGTCGTATCATTTTATTCTGCATAAAAGTTGCCATACACTTCATTATAACTATAGCTATGCGAAACAATCAAGTTTCAATCAATGCTATAACGCTATAAAGTGTTTATCGACCAGCTTTAAAATACACCTTTGCACTAAAATAATTTATATAAATCTGTAAATAAAAATAAAAGTGTATATATGTATTCTTGCACAGATTTAAAAATATGTGACTAGAGTAGCACTTGTGTGGAACGAATTTTATCGTGCGTCATAATTTTATCAAATTCTCCATTTCTCTTATAATACACATGTTTTTTCTCTAACGTTTTTACATTGATAAACTATAGCTAAATTTTAAACATTTGCAGACCATCTAGATGGTCGATTAATTTTAACTTTTGCTTATCTGATTATTTGCGTATTTCTAGAATGACCTGTAATCAACCTTAAAGTATATAAGAAAAAAGCAAGAGGTAAAAAATTTATTTTTTTTTTTAATTTTGTCAAAATAAATTTAAGAATATATTATTTACATAAAAGAGAAGAAAAACTTATTAAAAGTGAAATGTCATGGAAAATACATATATTGCAAAATCTTGAAAACTTTGCTTTTATACATTATAAAAATAAAATTAACACACAAATGACTGATAATAGACGATTATTTAAAAACAGCAATCTTTCATTTTATGCCCGAAAGTTTTTTGATATCATAAGAGAATTGATATTTCCACATAATCAAAAACTTCAACATTTTTTTCACAATTTGCGCATTATATTAATATAAACGGCAAGTTTTTAAAAATATGAGATTTATGGTTAATTAGAAGGTACTTAGCGTTGATAAAACGATTTCTTCGGTCAATTTCAGTATTAAATAATCTTGATACAAACGTTGCTTTAAACATGTAATTGAAATATTCGGTGAATCTCTTCGTCTTAAAATAAAGCCTTTTCTGGGTAACTTTTTTGCTCGTCCGTTCTTTTATATCGAATATCCATAATAAGGTAATCTTAGTTTTTCCAGGTGAAGAACCGTGCTGATCCCAGCAATCGGTGCCGGTGCCGTGGGCGCAGAAGAAAGGCGAGGGGGGAGGGTGGAAACGAAGAAACCAGGCAGACAGGGAAGCAGCGGGCTCGGTGAGTTGGGTGAAAATCGATGGCCATCAGCGCCCATGGGCGGCCTCGCGTTTAGGACAAGGAATAGCCCCTCCCAGAAGACCTCGCTCCGGTGGGGCGACTGCTGCCCCCCAAACTCTAACCCAGCGTCGTCGTCGGTCGCCTGGAAGCACCATCATCAGGACATGCCGCCGGTGCCCGTGTGAGGCTGCCCCCCGCTGTTGCGTGATTGTACTTCGCGGGGATTTCAAAGGTACACTCTCCCCCTATCTATAGTCGCGGATGATCATCGGGTTTTTTCTCGCGAGGCATACTGATGTGCTTTTCGTCGGTTAAAAATTCCCTTGTCATAATTTCGTCAAACGACGATTTTAATAATATATTGGAAACTTTGGTCTTATTCTTGTTCCTGAAGAAGTAGTCTGTGTCATGAAAGAAATTCTTGGCAATCCTGCGCTTCATTGGGGGGAGTACACAGATATTTTACAAACTGATTATCTACCTATCGATTTTAACACATTATTTGCTCGCAATATGATTTAGCAAAAACGTATTTTTATTTCTATCGATCTCGCTTCGCAGTTCGAAGATTTGAACATTATCTTTCAATTCGTATATTTATCTTAGAACACATATATTTGATATAATTCAATAAGAGAGAATTGTAATCCTTTGTGCAAAATTAAAAAAGTTTTTTTTTGTAAAGAAAAGATTTGTAATTTTCTTCCATTTTACATCTCTGCGTAAATGCGTATCTGTATTTAATCAAAGCTGTGTCTTTTTGAAGCCGAGCTGCGCGATGCCTCGGGTAGACCGCGCCTAACAGGATTAGAGGGTGAACTCGCTCGAGCGATTTAAATGCCCCTCGGGTAGAAACATAATATTTGCGCTTAGCTGCACTTGTTGGGCGCGAGCGTGACAGCCACAGTGTTAATCAAGCGGAAGACTTTAATACTCTCTACGCGAAATTGATAAGTTCTTTGTAAAACCCACGCTGAAGTTTTTGCATCCGCGATGATATTAACCGTCATCTGCTAGCGAACAAAGAAAGAGAATCCGTTTGCCTATATTTTTTTGTCATGCTTTAACAGTCAAGAATGCATTGCACTATGAAGAAAGAGTTTGTCACAGCTCAAAAGGTCAATTCTTATTAAGCAAATTTGTAAAAAGCAAGCGGTTAAATTATAATATTACAAGTTAATAGACAAAATTCATTCAGTGATAGATGATATATTTAATTTTAAAATAATAATTTTTAGAAAGGAAAGTATATAATTTTTATTCTTACGATATCTTTTTTTGGCTTATCACAGTCTTTTCAATAATATTTTTGAATTATAACATTTATATTTTCCAAGTGCGATATATGATTATATATATATATATTTTTTTTTTTGCCACGCTATTACATTTTTTTATTTGACTTTATCAGATAAGAATCCAAATATTGCAAAATTTTCTCGGATTCTTTTCCGCCAGAAAAATTTTCAAAAAGTAAAAATTTTTTAAAAATTGTATGAATTCAGATATCCGAACGATCCTAAAGCGGATCAACCGCCGAACTTTTCGGACCTACGTCTCCGTCAGCTCGAGCTCGCGCCGGTGGACCTCTACTCCCCGAAGATGATTAACATCGCCGGGGTGGTCTCGATCGTTCTATTCTATCTGCTGATCCTCGGCGTGGGAATATGGGCGGCCAGGAAGAAGGAAGCGGGCAACGACTCCGAGGAGGAGGTTATGCTAGCCGGTCGCTCGATCGGGCTCTTCGTCGGGATATTCACGATGACGGCGACCTGGGTTGGCGGTGGTTACATCAACGGCACCGCCGAGGCGATCTACACGAGGGGTCTAATTTGGTGTCAGGCGCCCTTCGGATATGCCCTCAGTCTCGTTTTCGGTGAGTTTAAAATGCGCTTCGGCCTTTTCGCTGCTTATTTGTTACATCCGGATATACATTGACCCTTAACTTCTTAATGACATACGATATATCTGGTACTCCGGGATACAAGAGAAAGTAATTTATGCTATTACTGTATTTTTAAAATTTTTTCACGTGAAAGTTAGGCAAATATTTGGACAAAAAATATATATATGTAATCTCGAGAATACATATATTTCCAATACGCATTGCATATAAATATCTAAAAAAATACATTTTATTTCGTTTACAACAAGTTATTTATGTTTTTTTGTATAAATGGTGAACGTGAGGTGAAACTCGAGAAAGAGAAAAGTTGCAATTATAAATTAATTTATACATTTTTCTTAAATTGCAACTTTCTTGATGTTTAAATCCTGCTTTGGTAACTTATCGTATGTCAAAGTTAGGAAACTGGTAAAGAAATATTAATAATAGCATTATCTGTACGGCGTAGAAACGCATTCGAAACTTTTTTCACGATGTACTGTATAAGCTCATCTTAATCAGTCAGGTGGAGTTTATAATCACAAGCTCGCGCAAAGACCAACGAAAGAACGATCGAGAGAGATTGTCGATCGATGGCACGGCTTTCTTTATACGATGTTAGACAGAAATGCTTATGGTCACGAGTTACAACAATAGAATTCTTGTAATATAACAGACAGCTAGCGAAATGTTTGCTATCGGCACTCTTGCACATATAAAGGCGATAACTTTGTTACCAATGTCTCGCCCGCAGCCGAACGACCTCGACAAAGAATAAACGCGACTATAAGTCGTCCATTGATAGTGTAATTTTGCCGTATCTATATCTATGAATGATCGTCGAGTAAAACATTGATAAAAAAAATTTATGAGTAAATTTTTTCGAAGTACAGATTTCTAGTTTTCGAAATCTCGTTTGCTAAATTTTTGTCTACTTCTTTCAATTTTTATGGAACCGAGAAAATTGAAAAATGGTTTTCTCACTTTGGATTGTAATACATTAAATTAAATTTTTTTATTTGGCACATACTTTGTTCTTTATTCTTTCATATAAAATTTAATTAAAAAACTGTCTGAACAACTTACATTATTATAAGATGATTAAAAAGAATTATCAATCGAATAATCAAGCGTTAGACTTTCACGATATAATTCAGCGAACTATTTTTGATTGTTTAGAAAACGGAACATTTCTTCGTGTAAATCTATAGAAAAGAAATCGAATTTATGCGCGAAAGCCATAGTCTTGTATTAAAAGAATAAATTGCTTCAGAGGCGTACTTGACACGATCGTTAAAGATTATCCAAGCTGAAATGTATTTAAAATAAAATATATAAAGACAGAAACTAATAAAATAAAGAGAGAAAATGTTTTTTAATGAAATTCAAATATATTTTTTCCGATCATGAGATAGTTGTTCAAGAAAAACATCTTTAATTAGAATGTAAATAGTTTTATTAATTTTATTTCTTTAACGATCGAGAATTTTAGAGATGTATCTTCGTAGGAGCTTTTTGTTTATTTTATTTTTTTGTTTAAAAATTCTCCGAAACATTTCGTATCTAATAAAACTAATCGAAATTGTGTTAGTGATTCGTTATTCTCAATGATGTCAATGATTCTGTTTTAGGTGGTATTTTCTTCGCGAACAAGATGCGACAGCAGGGGTACGTCACGATGCTGGATCCGCTTCAAGACGCGTTCGGGGAGCGGATGGGGGGCCTTCTTTTTTTGCCTGCCCTTTTCGGCGAGGTTTTCTGGGCGGCGGGCATCCTCGCAGCCCTTGGCGCCACGCTGGCGGTCATCATCGACATGGACCAGGGCACCTCGGTCATCCTGAGTGCTTGCATCGCAGTTTTCTACACCCTCTTCGGCGGTCTCTACTCCGTTGCTTACACCGACGTCATTCAGCTCTTTTGCATATTCATCGGTCTGGTAAGCAATTGCAATCGTAATTATTACGTAAAAAATGTATAACTTGATATCTCGATCTCTCGATATATATATATATATAGTTTTATTTGCTTTATTAATATATTTTTTGAACAGCCTTGATATACAACTATCTAAATGTACATGAGAATGATTATGCATATATTTAATAAATTATAAATATAAAATTTTATCGAGGAATGAAAAGTCCATTTAAAATTATATCAAAAATAAAATCGTATTCTATCATATCATTAAGCACTATTGCACGTCTCTTTTTACATCTCAAGTAGAGCAAAACTCCGATAAATTTATCTGTAGTTTGTTTGATCTCGTGCAATGGACATGGTCGGACGAACCTCCGGTACAATACGAGCTGATCGATATCGAGGCCCCGCTACTGCGAGCGTTTATATTACCAAATTTATATACTCGATGACGTATAAGCAGTGACCCGTTTACCATTAAGAATGTTATCGAGCTATTATCTCTACAAGACTCTGTCGGAGAGACTTCAGTTAATACAATACGGCCAAATTTAAAATTCTACAAACTCAAAGATCTTATCATTTTAAATATGTCAATTGGAATTAAGAATTGGATTATAAAGATAGAAATGGATGTGTTTTTGTTAAATTTATAATACGCTGTTAAATTAATTAACAAAGGTTACATTTAATGCTTGTACTTTCAAGTATTGAAGCATATAATTTTAACATTACATTTTCACATTATAAACTCATTTTTAACTCATTTTGTGCTCATTTACGATATTTTCGTTTTGAGCTTTGCGCAACTTCTCTTCCTGAATGCAAACTCATCCCTCCATCACGAGATCGTCGTTCATTAACTGTGATTAATCGCGATAATATCAGGCCTTTCGAAGATAATCGTAGTAATGAAATGGATGCTCTATCTAGAAAAAGAATTTGAATGGCTTGCATCTCAACCAGATTAAAGCTTTATATTTTTTTATTAAGAATCATACGTGAAAAGAACCCTTAAGATACATTTTATTAATATTACTATAATTATTTTCTCTAATTGTATTAATCGAAAAGTTCTATGTAAAATAGATGCTACTTTATCATGATATTTTCATATACATATAGAGATAGATAGAGAGTTAATTTTTTATTAATGAGTGCTTCTTTATTTTTTATAAAAATTTTAGTCATTGTGGAGTAAATAATTTTATTTTATTTATAATAAAATAACATATATTTTTTGAGTACTGTTAATGTTTTTTATTAAAACAATTAATTTAGTGTTTTTTCTTTAAAGATTAACAGTTTTGCAAAAGATATTGCTAATCATGATGTCGAGTGATTAAAAGTGTCAAGAATATCGGTATAGATATCAATTCGTATGCAATGTATGCAATTTTGTAAAAAGCAGCGTAATGCTTTTTGTTGATAGTGGATGTGTATCCCGTTTGCTTGGACGAATCCGAAGGTAGAGTCCCTTAGTTCCATGGACGTTGATTGGATCGGCAAAGTGAATCCCGAGGAGTATTGGTTTTATTTGGATTACGGTTTACTTTTGATATTCGGCGGTATACCTTGGCAAGTGTACTTCCAACGCGTCCTCTCCTCAAAAACCGCGGGGAGAGCTCAAATATTGAGTTACGTTGCCGCCGTGGGCTGCATCCTCATGGCCATTCCTCCCGTTCTTATTGGAGCGATCGCCAAAGCAACTCGTAAGTACCATACATTTAATTACCAATTAATTAATTGAAGCGGCAGGCTGATTTCATTAATTTGTCATGCCGTAACATTGTTCTTTGTAGAAGATATTTTTGCTGTGTCTCGTATTCCTTTTTCAAACTTATTTTAATTTTATTTTAGATATTCTCTCGCATTTTTAGAAGTGACATCTAACTGTCTTATTTCTCATATATATATATATTATCTCTTATATGAAAATCTCATCATATTGAAATAGAACAAACATAAGCGAAACGTTGAAATAAATATTTAAATAAAATGCGTAGACATTAATTTGATAAAGCGGCATTTTTTTTCATTTTTTTCTTGCGGAAAAAGGAGACATCTTAACGATCGGTTCGGCAATGAGAAAGAGCCCAATTTGGGTATATTAATAATAAAACGAGGCGTCTTTCGCTTCGTCCTCTCCATCCCCAAGATCGTCACCGTCTCGTTCGAGGGTGCAGTAACGCGTCCCCTTCGCAAGCCTCCCATCCTCCGATACGAGACGATCGAATTAGAGAAACCCGGGCTGTCTGACGTCCCACGCTCTTCTCTTCGCATTCGAAGGCTACTTGACATTTGGTGGCGTGACAAAGAGAGAGCTGCTGGTATTTACAAGCGGCGCGGTCGGCGAACGAGGAGGGGCTAGAAATGGTCGCGAAGGGCGCGGACGATCGAGGGGTGTCTCGGGTGCCCCGCAGCGTGTACAATAGCGTGGGACCTTGCCATGTGGCGTTGCCTTCATGAGGGCGAGGGTCGTAATGCGACTCGCTCGCTACAACGCAAACGCGCGACTAGGTCGCCGGAAATAATTCGGTATCCTGCTATCCTGCATTGGTATGTTGCGGAAGCATCACAGACTGGGGAGAAGAAAGAGAAAGAGATACGTATAGAGAGAGAGAGAGAGAGAGAGAGAGAGAGAGAGAGAGAGAGAGAGAGAGAAGTGTAGGTAGAGAGGGAAAGAATACACATACATACACTGAGGGTTGGGAGGCTTCTATCGATCCTCACAATTTGTCGCGGTGAAAGTACGCGTAGCGTCGTAACATCAGTGTATAGGAACGATATAAAAGACAAAAACCCAGGAAAACGAAGGTACATTTATTTTACGCGTTGCCGTTAATAGATAAATCGTGTGTCGACATCGGTGATATGTGTGTCATTAGCGATTAACATTAGCGATTAAGCGGCGTTAAATTATCGTTTATACGATTCTCGCAGACAGGAGAGAGAGAGAGAGAGAGAGAGAGAGAGAATTGTAGGTAGATAGGTAGAACAAGTGATATATAGATCGAAACGATGGGAGTAAACTTGTTATTCATTTGTCCTTTAGAGTATTATATATTATTTTAGCTACATATTAGCTGATATGTATATATAGTAGCTATATTAAATATAGTTCTTTATTAATATTAGAAGAATGTCAGGCACGTAGGCGGATGAAAACGAGAAATAGAGAAATAAAAAAATAAATTACGCTCGTGGACGCAAAATCGGATAAATAATAAAGATAAGATGACCATAATAGGGATTGAATTAATAAAACTTGTCCTCAAGCGAAATATTATTTTAAAGGATTATACATTATTTTAATTACGTTAATTTAATATAAAAATTAATACGAACGATTGTACATTAATATCTCGTAAAAGATATACAATCATTTATTCCGCAACGAAATTTTAATTTCCTGAGTATCTTTTATAATATATTTGACATAAAAATTACTTTTCTCGTGAAAAAATTATAACAAGAAAATAAAAGATATTTGTACCTTGAATTTTTGCTGGCTGGTCATCAGAAATGCGATTTTTGTGTTGCAGCTTGGAACGAGACGGGATACACTGGTCCTTATCCTTTCACGGAGACGGAGACCAGCATGATTCTGCCACTGGTTCTGCAATATCTGACACCGGATTACATTTCCTTCTTCGGATTAGGAGCGGTATCGGCGGCGGTGATGTCTTCTGCGGACAGCAGCATTCTCTCTGCTAGTTCGATGTTTGCTAGAAATGTTTACAAATTAATCTTCCGTCAGCGGGTAAGTTTTTCTGGTATTATATCATCATTCTTCCTCTCATATGTATTTTTACCTTGCTTGCATTTACGCGCACAGGCGAAACCTCTTGACGCGAGTATGTCGCACGTGTCGGAGCATATTTCTAACGTGTCTTTGTATAAAATGAGACCTTATAACGAGCTTCTTGTATGCAAAGTCTCCAAGTTACTATGAATATTATGACACAAATTAATTCTTGTAACTATTCTGTTCTTGCATTTGTTAATTTTTTAACACATCAATTTATATAATTTAATCTTCTTTTTATTAACTTTTTACAAAGAAAATACTTTCTTATATAAATTATAATTATTTTTATGTAAGAGATCAAGTAGGTTTTTTCAAAGTTGAGATATTTTTTTATCAATTATAAAAACACAATTTTATATATTTCTAATCTTTCTTCAATAGAAACAAGTTGCTGGAAATATTTTTTCCCTTTGCATATTACATATGCCTGAATTGCATGAATTGCACATTTAAATGTTACGTCTTGCTATGCACTGTTCGATTGCGTTGATTTTTATTTAAAATATGTTACGCAACCGTACAATCGACTTCTCACTACTTGTTATCGCATTATTGACGAAATGTAATGCACGACACACAAAAGGTTGTACTTGTGACGAATTTTGCGGGATGTTGTTTCCATTATTCGTTTATCGCCGGCGACGACGATACTGACCCTGACGTGGGTCCGCGATCTCCTGTGCAGGCGTCGGAGATGGAGATCATCTGGGTGATGCGGGTGGGAATCGGCGTGGTCGGTGTGCTAAGCACCGTGATGGCACTCACGATACCGTCGATCTACGGCCTCTGGTCGATGTGCTCGGATCTGGTCTACGTGATCCTGTTCCCGCAGCTGCTGATGGTAGTTCATTTCAAGGACTACTGCAACACCTACGGTAGTCTGTCAGCGTACATAATCGCCTTCCTGGTGCGTGTCAGCGGCGGCGAGCCGATGATGGGACTGCCGGCGCTGATTCACTATCCGGGATACGACGAGGAGTCGGCGACACAGATGTTCCCGTTCAGAACGATGGCGATGCTGTTATCGCTGATTACTCTGGTGGGTGTGTCGTACGGCACGCAGTTCGCCTTCCTGACCGGTCGGCTCGCGCCGGGCTACGACGTCTTTAGATGCGTGGTGAACATTCCGGAAGACGTCGAGCGAGTGGGCCCGGACCCGGCCGAGGGCGAGCAGATGGCGGTCCTAGCTGCGGGCGTCGGAAGGCTCTACGGCAGCAAGGACGAATCGAACGGCCGAGTGAATCCTGCGCTCGAGCCGGACTACGACATGGAGCCGGGATGTACGATGGTCGGTGGTGCGCCGGATGGCGTCGTCGGCGGCGGCGGCGGTGGCTGCACCGGGGGACACCTGGTGCCGCACGTGCCCGGTGGTGCGCCCCGGCAGCCGCAATCCAGCACCGCGTTCTAAGTCCTGGTTCCGTGATCGGATGCTGTGACCAACAATAAGTGTGGCGGTGCGGGTCTCTGTCTTTCGTTCCTCTTCTTCTCAGCTTCCCTTTCCAATTCTCTTCTTCTACTTTTATTTATTATACTCTCTCTCCGGTGATAATTTCAATTGAAATCTGTCTACATAGGAGTTCTCTTGATAGCATAAATAGAGTCTGACAAGCATAACCGGAGCTTGCTTTCATGTCGAAAAGTTCTATTATTTTCTCTCGAGGATCTTATTTCGATAAATTACACTATATATATATTTCTAATTTTAAAACATGTGTGCTAAAACATTTTTATTTGCTAAAAATATTTATTGACCTAAAAGTTACGCAGTAATTTTTAAAATACTTTGTTAAAATATTTATTTGCTAAACATGTTTACCGAATAATTTTTTTATTTTACCTGGAAGAAATTGTTTTCGCTGCATAAGAGTTAATACTAGAACATCCAATTCGTTTTCGCACGCATTTCTTTGCATCTTGAAACGTAATTTATTGATGTGGTATGATAATCATATGTCTAACATTCCTTTCTCTAATAACGTGTCTCCGAGAATTACGAAGATAATTATCGCGATTATTATTAAATGAATAACCGTCAGTGTGACATAAATTACCTATCGTGGGATTGTTCTAGTGTTAATCGACTTTCGGTCACTTACGCAAACTTACGGTGTGTCGTTTTACACGTACACACACACATACATACACACTTTTCCTTTTTCTACCCGCCCTATACGACTACGGAGCTCCGAGATAAGCCAACAATGCGGTGGCCTGCGGTAAGTCCGACACAAAATTTCTTTCGTACTTGCGCACGCGCGTGTATGTGTCGTGTATGAATATGTGTATATGTGTGTGTGTTTGTGTGTTTGTGTGTTTGTGTGTGTGTGTGTGTGTGTGTGTGTGTGTGTGCGCGATGTGTGTATGTGGCTGTGTGTTTGCGTTTGAATGTGTATGTTCGCACGCTGCTGGTGCCCGTGTAACGATCTGTACCTGCCCGCGTTTGCTCGCGTTCGTGTTTCCTGTCGCTACTCAAACAATGCAAAAGAAGAGGAAGAAAAAGAAAACACACGGTAAAGAGATACAGATGGATGAAGATAAAGATAGGATGACCGGAAAAGTACGCGCGAGCGACAAGGGGATAAGCGTATCGTTTCCGAACCGGAAGTCGGAGCTTTGGGCGGGCCTGCGGTAAGTCCGACACAAAATTTCTTTCGTACTTGCGCACGCGCGTGTGTGTATGTGTCGTGTATGAATATGTGTATATGTGTGTGTGTTTGCGTGTGTGTGTGTGTGTGTGCGCGCGATGTGTGTATGTGGCTGTGTGTTTGCGTTTGAATGTGTATGTTCGCACGCTGCTGGTGCCCGTGTAACGATCTGTACCTGCCCGCGTTCGCTCGCGTTCGTGTTTCCTGTCGCTACTCAAACAATGCAAAAGAAGAGGAAGAAAAAGAAAACACACGGTAAAGAGATACAGATGGATGAAGATAAAGATAGGATGACCGGAAAAGTACGCGCGAGCGACAAGGGGATAAGCGTATCGTTTCCGAACCGGAAGTCGGAGCTTTGGGCGTATTCGGGCCGGGCATCCCTACCCCGCACCGCCAATTAGGCCTAGTGATTTCCTTGTTTTCTTTTTGGAGAAAAGTATATATATTATATATATATATATATATATATATATATATATATATATATATATTTAGAGTATAAAAAAAAGTTCTTCTCTAAATATCAAAATTAACTAAATGACATATATATATATATTTAGAGTTTAACGAAAAGCTGCTTGAGAGCATCTCGCGAAGTGATGAGCGATTTGCCTGATCCGAGAAAATTGCGAGAATTGTAAAAATTCCCGTTGGAGCTGGATCGATTGCGCGGTTGTTTTGTTAGAAGTGAATTAAACCGAACGGCCAACATGTTTGTATAGAATTATAGACGTATAAACGTATAAGCGTATCGCGTACTTTCTCTCCATTTTGCGTGTATTGGACGCACGAACGAGAAGGAGAATTCATCATTAAATGCGAGGTTAACCGCAATCTCTGACCCCTGCAAATAATGCAACTTCAATCTTCGCTTAATACAAAAAAAAAATTTAATAGGATTGAAACTTGAAGCTTAGTAATCGACGTGTTTAGAAGTTGTGAGGTAAAACGTCGAGAAAGAGTATGCGATGTATGTGCTTGATATCTCTCATATTTTTACTTCGCGCGTTTCGTGCTAAAGACAACTATCTGATTCTCATCAATCTATTATTTAAGGAAATAAATATGAGAAAACGTTTTTAAAGAGAAACGTGAGATAATCAGACAGATACATTTAGCGTCACAAACGGACGATAAAAATATGATTCGAAAGAGCCCATGAACGATTAATATTTATAGTTAAATTAGATGTCGACAATTATTGTTTTATATAGTGTGTCGATATTTCAATAATTTTTCAATAATAATTATCGAGAAATGTCAAGTTTTCAAATCGACGCATTGTTTCAAAAGAACTTGATAATAATTATTATAAAGAAAATAATTCAGTATCAACGATATATAATGTAAAATATTTTACTATTTTTCTTGGAAATAATTATTTTTTATGACAACTTTTTTAGATATTTTTTTCTCATTATGGAGATTCAATAATGTTTTGGACATTTTTTGCTGTACTGGCGATAAATATCGATCGACCGGCGCTCCTTCGGCGTGTTAGAAAAAAAAAAACTCCATCCATCCAATATGCCATCCTATCACGTCTCTTACTACAATTAGTTTGCGCTATAATTAGTTAATGTGCGTTGTAATGTCGGCTATCCATGTCGGTATTAGAAGAAGAGCTAAAACGAAGCTTTTGTATTTGCAATCGATCGTTCTTCCCTCGCTTCGCCCAGTTGAATATACAAGACACGTATACATACATAGAAACACATATATTCATTTACATGCTAGAGTACAGAAATACATATGTAAATACATTGTTAGAATCGGGTGGCATCGGAAGATGATCTGGCTAGAGAGAGAATGGCTGTTCGTCATAGGATTTCAGATTCTTCGCGACTCATGCGCGACTTCATTATACCGATCATTCGTTAAAAGGAACGGTTATGCAAGAGATTGTCTTTATTTATAAAAGAAAGCAGTATCAAGTAATATTTCGTGGAAAATTAATTCTATAACATTTTGGAATCTAACGAAAAATCTCTAATAGATATATTGAAATTTTCATATTAAACGTATTGAAATTCTTTTCGTCAGTAGTTAATAGTTTGTGTATTTAGAATATTTGTTATCATTATATTTCTTTGCTAATATTATTATATTTCTGCATCAAACGTGACTCGCGAAACTTTATCAGGCAGATCGCTCGTAGCGCAGATCCGTTGTGTTTATCATATAGTATATAATATAAATGTATGATGTAATCATGAACAGTAAAGTAAGAGAGATGGATAATTTAGTGAATAATGAGAAAACAGAAAGTTTAGAGACCACTCTGTCTCTCTCTCTATATATATATATACATACGTTATGCATACATGAGAAGACTAAAGAATCCATAGGTGTTAATATCGCAGGTACGAATTATCGCCGTCATTGTTAATTTTGAGGGGATCCATTTGTTACGTCGTTCATATATATGAATATATATATATATATATATATATAAATATTATAGCGCCGTTCTCGAAGATGCTACGCAATATACGCGCATAAATTGCCTAGAAAAGATATAGAATATTACGCTCGTTATACCTGATTGCTCATGTATTGTATCATTATTTAACGCCAAAGGATGAGGACGTCGTGTTTCGAGACTGACATCAAGAGGCGGAAATCTAAAATACGATAACTTTCGGAGAAAAGTATAATGCAGGGAGGGGGGAGGGATTAAAATGAAAATATGTGATACATTAAATAATTTAAAAAAAATTGAAATGTTTCTGAAAATTGTTACAGAAGACTGTAACAGAGAGAAAGTGCTTAAGTGTTTTACAGATCCGTCTCTGTGATCGGCGTTACATGCGACTGTTTGATTTTGCAACATTACAAGCGTACTCATGAGTGCGCTCGGTTCTCGAATCTCGAAACGCGACATTGCGTGCAACGATGGGATGAGATACTTTAGATAATTTTGTAGTTAGTAGAACGGTTTTGTATAATCTTAGTTCCTACTCACCCGATGAATTGTGATAAGAACGTCTCTGACTTGATAATTTTGCGCATGTAACGCGGTTAAGTTAGAATTTTATCGTTTAATTGTTTCTCTCTTACATCGCCGCGTGAATGATAGATTCATCGTGCTTACAAATATCTCTAGTTATAATTTTTCCAGACAAGATGCATATATATATATATATGTATATCGGTTACTTCTACTATAGAGCAGTGTATGAGACGAGTATATTTTTCTAATTTGCAAAGACATTTTTTTATTCTCTCGTTAGAGCAGAATTGCTCGCTTGTTAAATTGCTCATAAGACTCACGTAAGACTTGCCTCCGTGTTAAAATTTTTGAATGTGCAAGATTGTTAATTCGTAGGCAAATAACAGTTATGAAAATATATAGAATCTCATAT
The DNA here is from genome assembly GCF_003651465.1 of Formica exsecta. Classification (NCBI taxonomy): domain Eukaryota; kingdom Metazoa; phylum Arthropoda; class Insecta; order Hymenoptera; family Formicidae; genus Formica; species Formica exsecta. The sequence continues at coordinate 203,769 of NW_021853558.1, forward strand.
GTTTGAGACATCAGAATTTTAATATTGATACTATTAAATGACGATGGATATGGAGGCGCTTTAAGTAATTTAATATCGTATATGTGAAAGATAAAAGGGGAGGAGTGACGTATTTATAATCCAAGTATCAAGAGAGTTAAAGAAAGCTTCTTTTATACTTCAACAATCAACAGTAATCTAGTAAAAAAGTCCCTTATGTATAATTCTAAAAAATATTCTAAGTTATCCCAAATATGTACATACGTATATTTTATCTCCGTATCTTTACTATTTTTATAAATTATTTATTTCAGAAAGTATCTTGAGTGTTGGAAATGTTAATATCTTTCTTTTTACTTTTTAAAAACTGCTTATGATAGTTCTTCTTTCTCCGCGAAAGACTAAAGACGTTGTAAACATCATTTAAATCGTTTGTGGCGCTACGTCGTTCATTCATGCACCTTGTTCGTTCACGAGCTTCTCATCCGCGAAATTATTCAATGACTACTCCTAATGTCTGATGCGTTTCCTGATAAGTGCCAACGTATTATCCGCTCGGTAAATCTTCAAGTGAAATTACGAGCGCGAGGATGCTTGTTCGAGAGAGAAACAGAAGATGCGCTCGCGCTATGCGATATGCGACTGGAATTGCAAAATGGGGATATACGAATGAGTCGGCGCTACGTCGTTCATTCATGCACCTTGTTCGTTCACGAGCTTCTCATCCGCGAAATTATTCAATGAAATCGAGGTACCCGCGTGTACGAGGATTTTTATGGATACCCCGCAATTTGCCACAAGTCGCTACTCCTAATGCCTGATGCGTTTCCTGATGCGTGCCAACGTATTATCCGCTCGGTAAATCTTCAAGTGAAATTACGAGCGCGAGGATGCTTGTTCGAGAGAGAAACAGAAGATGCGCTCGCGCTATGCGATATGCGACTGGAATTGCAAAATGGGGATATACGAATGAGTCGAGAAGCTCGTCGTCATGGCATGCATCTCCGTGTATTTCCATTCGTTCGTCATTAAACTCAGCGGACTTTCACTCGAATATTAAAGACGATGACGAGTCCCCGGCCGGCTAGCTAATCGGAGACGCTCGTGGACAACGAGGCTCGTTGGTGAGAAGAAGCGTCGCAATTATTATCCTTACTATATTTCTGTCGAAACTCGAAAGTATCGCGGTGCAATGAACCATGTTTAAGACCGTCTCGCACCAGAATACAAAAGTATCACGAACGAAAGTATCGCGAATTATTTTTGTACACAATGTTCACTCTCAGCCTTTCGGCAGCTGTGCGCGGGTTTTCCGAAGAGTGTATAGTCGTGCTTTAGCAACCTCACGGTCCTTTTCACATGTTTTCGATATCTTGGAATATAAAAATCTGCATACTCCTATTCCTAATTCGATTTAAATGACTGGAAATAATAAGGGCTTTAATGGGCTTGTGAATTTAATTATTTTGACCGTAGATTTAAATTTTTGGGCCCATGAAATCTTGAGATCTTGTATTTTCACATTCTTATAACGTTCTTGAGAATTCTTTGATAATTTAGTTTTAGATTACAAGATGTAAGTACTAAATTTTTTGAATTCTTGCATCTTTTTCCATCTTTGTGTTTGTTTTTCATTCTCATTCGCAAAAAAAATACATTACATTTCAGTGTAATTATTTTAAATTCATCTACATTGACCTCATTTTTAATCGAGCGTCATAACACACTCGATTTGCTTGTCTCGATCGATGTTTGGGGTTTCGAAACGAGATTGATCAATAGTCGAGTACTAAATAGTTCTCATCGTTTCTTTTTCACAAATTTAAGGAAGGAGGAGAAGTCGCGTGTCAAAAGCGCGGAAAAAAAACTAATAGACATTATAGCTTATGAGGCTACTCTCATAAGACGGCCACGTATCATCTACATATCAATCAACGTTGTAATCAGCGACGCAACGAGAAACCTATACATATCGTAAAGTGTGCTCTATTATATATTAGATAATTTAGTTGCGGAGAAAAAAAAGTGAAGATTCGCGTAATAAGGTATATAACACTATGAAATATGTATATAAAAAACGTATATCCTCTTTGGAAGGCGTTTGTCGCTTTTTAACATCGGGGCGAAAGAAGGTGCTCGTGCTTCTTTTAAGCCACGAGTATCCTTTCTTAATTCTTGAATGCACAACTTTGAGTGCACAAGCCGTTTATCCGAGGAGCGTCGCGAGTCGAGTTTTGGAAATCCTGTTGACACACGTATATTGCAATGATTTGTATTCCAGATTGTTTAAATCAAGCTCTTTCCAAAATTCAAATTGCGAATATAATATAAATGGCAAAAGTATGCAAAGCTCGAAATTTTCTACATTTTTTTTTATACAAGGGATTTTTATGAGTAATAATACAAATTATTTATATGACCATAAATATTGACATTTTTATCTAATTTAATACATTGAATCTCTCATTTATACATTTCAGGTATTTGCAGCAAAAAATTATTCTCTTTTTATTTTCGATTGGAAAACTATTCTTCAATCTAAAGAAAATCAAATTAATCTGGAAAAAATTTGAGTAATTAGTGATTTATTATTCCTTGTAGAGCGACGTCAATTCGTCGCAAAAAAAAAAATCGCGAATCGTCAGCTAATACTTTATATCGTGTGAAAAAGAAAGGAAAAAGGAACGAATGCAAATGGCCGCGAATCAATAGCTTGATAAGGATTAACGAGGACGATCTCTCCGACCGAACGGAAATCGTCCATTATTTTACCGCTTAGAGACCAAACAAATGGCGTATACCTATACTTAATATTACGCGTCCCAAACGCACGAGGTGACTACCTAACGTAGAATATTTATTAATTATGTATAAAAAAAGCAAATGGCTCTCAGACCCTTCCCTCTCCCTTCTCTCCCCATCCTCTTGTCCTTCCTGCCTGAAAGAATATACCTATGTATGTATACATATGTATTACAAAAGCGTTACTGTATTATAAGACATTATACGTGTATAATTGACAAACGAAAGAAATGTTGATTGTAAATGTTAAAAATAAACGGTGTACAAAAATGTCGGACGGATCTTTTTTGATGGGCAATTACGTCGCGACGTTCTACAATCTTGATGAGATGATTTACAGCAGTTTAAAATAGCTTTATCTGGTACCGTCTGAACTTTTCCTTCTCAATCCAAAAATAAAACTGGTATATTTACTTCGAAGATTGGAGTACACGATATTTCATAATAGCGTCTTAAGAAAATAATGTAAGAGCAGATAAGCCAAACTCGAGCATCCAATATTTGAAGAAAGATGAGAGAACTTTTTCATAATTATAAATTTGCGGATGGAGAATTAAGAACTTATATATAATAAAAAAATTGTTGTGTGAATAATAATTTCAAGAAACATATCATTAAATTCCTCTCGAGTCGCGACTGTGAATACCACCCTGTTGTTAACCTTTGTATTTTTCAAAGAACGTGAAGTTTGGTATTTGGAGGATCAAGAATTATTCCAGAGACGCTACGCTATATTAAGAATTAAATTTTAAAGAAGAGTAAAAAAGAAAATTTGAAAAAATCTACAAAACATCGACTTGCATTAATTTGTTAATCGCAAAATAATTACTTACATAATTATTACTTTAAAAAATTGTTTGGTCTAATAAAAAAAATATACATTAGTAAAATGATTATGTCAATTTAGTTTTGTTATATATACTGTATAAATCTATATCATTTTTATTGTCTTGGAAATGTGATGTAAATCTGATTGATAACCGTATACAAACGGAACTGGGAGCAGAAGCAGCTATCTGTGATATTTATCTGGATTATATAACGAGAGACCTGGAGCTCTCTCGACATTAATCTTTCAGCATCTGGAAATTTCACGGCAACCATGCATTGCATGTTTCGATTTTGTGGCCCCTGTAAACGACGTGGTCAAGAAACACGAGGGCATGGCTCGCGTCGAGATGGCCGCGGCGGAGCCCCCGATATCGATATGCGCTTTTAGACGCTCAACGGCAGGAATAGAAAGAGAGCTCTTAGTTATTCATGCCTTCCCGGTATCTGAGCCGTGAGAATCGATAAATCGACCGTTTGCTCATGTTGGCCGACTAACCTTACGTTACGCCGAGCTTTTCCGTCTTTATGTAGAAATGGCCGAATTCTCGTTGAGACGTTGAGAGGCAGTTCCATCGGACATTATGATAATTGATCGGCAAAATAAATCGTAAGTAGATTTTATCAGATTTTATGGAAGAGAAAGATGTTTGTGTGATTAAAGAAGAAAAAAGAACGATGACTGTTCCATCGGACATTATGATAATTGATCGGCAAAATAAATCGTAAGTAGATTTTATCAGATTTTATGGAAGAGAAAGATGTTTGTGTGATTAAAGAAGAAAAAAGAACGATTAAAAAATCGAGTCTTTTGCTTTCCGATTTTGAAATATGGATCTAGATAATGCATTCATTAATGCTTGTACAAAGTAATAATAAAAAGTTCTCAAGTACGTTTGTTCTACATGAAATGAGATGATGTTCCTGAAGAAATATGTTGTATTAGTTTTTTTCTTTATTCAATACACTGGAACGGAAGTAACAACAAGTCGATAACTCGATGAAATTCTTATCAGCGTACAGCGGCTTTATTATTAGTACAAAAAGCGTCTTTACAAAATAAATAAGTTACAGGCTCCGAATGTGGAAAGTCGAGCTTTCTTCGTCTCGTTCGTTTTACTCTCTTCTCCGCTTCTGGCATATCTTTCGATATCGACGGAAGTAACGATCCGCGAACAGACGCTTTTCTGGAAGCGTATGGAAAAGACAACATAGCCGTGATTATAAAAAAAAAAGAAAATAGATGGATGCCTTGTTCTTTCGGCCATTCGCAGGAACGCGCTTGCCCTGTCAGGTATCAGAATAATCCTTTGTCCGCAATTTTCCCGACCAAGAATCCATCGTTGTTGTTAAAATCTTTAGCACAAATTTCGCGGATTTACGATGCGACGAACGGTCTTCGCGCGCTTTTCCTGTCGGCTGCCAAATAAAAATGTTTCCACGGAAGACCTCATAGATACATCTATACAATTGTCTCTCATGTTTATCGAGAACATATTCGATGATAACAACGAGATGCCTTCATCGTTGATCTCCTCTGTTATCTACGATGTTATCATCGCTCATATCTAGGACATCTTCATTAATAATTACGAGCTACCTTTTAATTAAAATTGGCCTCTCGGTTACGGGCGATCGACGCCCGTTTTCTGATACACGGATCAATCGAACCGATGACTCTTGACGTCCAATCCGGGAAACTTGACGGAAGCCGACGCGATTGAGCACGGAGATCATTTCGCCGGGTGAACACGTGTCTGGATTAGTATTGGTATCCTCCATTACTGGCATAACTCTGTCCGCCTCCGCCGCCACCGCCGCTGCCAAAGCTCGGCGCACCGTAAGTCGACGACGGTCTGCCGCCTCCGCCGCCTCCAGAGTAACCGCCAGAGCTGAGGATAATGAGAGGAAATTATGAGAAGAACATTCGATCGGCAAATTTGTGAATCAATAATAAAGAATAGATAAACATTTATGTATGAGATTTTGGAGTTGAATAAGAAATTTCACGAAGATGTGAACAAGAGAATTGAACTATATAAGCTATAATATTAAACGAGACAATTCATTAAGCCAATATCTTGCACAAAGCTGATGTTTGCATCATCACAAAATAATTTCGCATTTAATCGTTACAAATATTTTTCTTACCCGCCTCCGAAACCGCCACCACCGGATGGGGCACCATAAGACGTTGACGGTCTTCCGCCACCGCCGGAATATCCGCCGCCACCTCCCGAAGGTGCACCGTAAGTAGAGGACGGCGCTCCGCCGCCACCGGAATATCCACCGCCACCACTGTAGCCGCCGGAACTGGGCGCTCCATAGCTAGTGGAAGGTCTACCACCGCCACCGCCGCCGCCGCCGCTACCGCCACCGCCACCGCCCTGCGGTGCCCCATAGCTTGTAGAGGGTGCGCTATAAGTCGAAGAAGGCGCTCCGTAGCTCGAAGAAGGGGCTCCACCGCCAAAACCGCCGCCGAAGCCGCCGCCGCCGCCGCCACTGCCACCGCCGGAAGGCGCGCCGTACGTGGACGATGGCCTGCCGCCACCACCGGAAGGTGCCCCGTAGGTCGAGGACGGTTTACCGCCGCCGAAGCCGCCGCCACCACCAAAACCACCCCCGCCGAATCCGCCACCTCCGCTGGAAGGCGCACCATAGGTTGAAGACGGACGTCCTACGGATGGCGCCCCATAGCTGCTGGACGGACGGGACGGGGCTCCATAGCTAGAGGACGGTGCTCCTCCTCCGCCAGAGCTAGGCGCTCCATAACTGCTGGAAGGCGCTCCATAATTGCTGGATGGCGGCGCTCCGTAGCTGCTAGAAGGAGCTCCTCCGCCGAAACCACCCCCGAGTCCACCGCCGCCACCACCGCTAGACGGTGCCCCGTAGCTCGCTGAGGGTGGTGCTCCATAGTTTGACGAAGGGGGTGCTCCGTAGCTCGTTGAGGGGGGTGCTCCGTAGCTGGAGGACGGCGTTCCGCCGCCACCGGAATATCCGCCGCCACCGCCACTGGAGTATCCGCGGCCACCGCCACTGCCACCTTGACTCGGCGCTCCGTAGGTCGAGGAAGGTCGACCACCTCCGGAGTAACCGCCACCTCCGCCACCCCCGCCAAATCCGCCACCCCCGCCGAATCCGCCACCGCCGCTCGAAGGCGCACCGTAGCTCGTCGATATTCCTCCACTGCTACCGCCGGAATAGCCGCCGCCGCCGCCGCCACCGCCGCCACCGCCGCCACCGCCACCTCCTAGATTAGGGGTGCCGTAACTGGTTGAGGGTGGCAGATAGTTGCCCGAAATTGGCGCTGAAAATAATATTAGATTTAGAGAGAGAGAGAGAGAAAGGGAGAGAGAATTGCCGTCTTTAAAAACATATTTTAAGGTAAAAGAAGAACTTAAATCATATCCCTCTTAACTGAAAGTTCTATTACATTTTAATTGAGATTTTATGTCCAGAAAAGTATAATTATTCATTTTATTTAGAGATTACGCGCGCACATTCTTTGCTCTTGACTGTTCTTTCAACTTTTACTTTCTTGCATTACTGATAATTTTTTATTTAATCTCTGTTTGCAATATCTTGGCGAAATTACTATTAATGAAACGTTTATTGTTTGCGGCGAAGTCATTGGCGACGAGATAGTAAATAATAAACTTCGACAGTAGCATTTATGTTACTTCCTAGCAATCGAGAACCAGTACAAAGTAGAAATTCGAAAACTTTGTTTTCTCTTTTGTTTCAATAAGAATTTAGAGGGATATTTAAGCAGCTTCTTCACGATGATACTTTATCGGCGGAAGTTAAATTTGATCGTATACTGATTAATGACGCTCGAGGATGAAAATCTTTCGAGATTAACGGCGCGTAAAGTCAAAGCAATTTTTACAAATATAATAGCAAAAAATCATAGATTAAAAGTTACACGACATATTTCCGAAGTTGCGCTTTGGTTGAAAAACGCACGATATTATGAGTCTCTCTCTCTCTCTCTCTCTCTCTCGTATAAATAAAGATTTTACTCGCGTCGGAGAGTATTCTTTAAATCTAACCCAGTGCAACGACATAATCAGACCGTGACGATTTCTTATCTGTGAAACTTCATCTGCCATCTGTGCTCGGCGCGCTATCATTATCGGCTAATTCGTCGTCTCGCCGTAAGAGAAAAAGAGAGAGAGAAAAAGCAATTACGTGTGCACGTGTCGATTGAAACGCCAACGCGAAATTTTCACGATAATCGCACGCGTGGTATTTTTTACGCGCGTTAACGCTGATTGCGTCACGCTCGCTTTCATCGCGCGCTGATGCACCGGAACGGCGCATCCGATTGATTTATCGCGCAAACGTGACGCTTGAAGAAGCGATTTATCGCCGGTATCACATTTACCAACTAGAATCGGCAATCGTTAACTATAAGATCCAATGTGTTAATTAATCCTTGATTAGCGATTCGCCATTCTCTTTTGTACTCTCCTCTCTATTATACAGGCAGAGTTTTAATTTCGAATTGGCGCTGAAAATAATATTAGATTTAGAGAGAGAGAGAGAGAAAGGGAGAGAGAATTGCCGTCTTTAAAAACATATTTTAAGGTAAAAAAAGAACTTAAATCAAATCTCTCTTAACTGAAAGTTCTATTACATTTTAATTGAGATTTTATGTCCAGAAAAGTATAATTATTCATTTTATTTAGAGATTACGCGCGCACATTCTTTGCTCTTGACTGTTCTTTCAACTTTTACTTTCTTGCATTACTGATGATTTTTTATTTAATCTCTGTTTGCAATATCTTGGCGAAATTACTATTAATGAAACGTTTATTGTTTGCGGCGAAGTCATTGGCGACGAGATAGTAAATAATAAACTTCGACAGTAGCATTTATGTTACTTCCTAGCAATCGAGAACCAGTACAAAGTAGAAATTCGAAAACTTTGTTTTCTCTTTTGTTTCAATAAGAATTTAGAGGGATATTTAAGCAGCTTCTTCACGATGATACTTTATCGGCGGAAGTTAAATTTGATCGTATACTGATTAATGACGCTCGAGGATGAAAATCTTTCGAGATTAACGGCGCGTAAAGTCAAAGCAATTTTTACAAATATAATAGCAAAAAATCATAGATTAAAAGTTACACGACATATTTCCGAAGTTGCGCTTTGGTTGAAAAACGCACGATATTATGAGTCTCTCTCTCTCTCTCTCTCTCTCTCTCTCTCTCTCTCTCTCGTATAAATGAAGATTTTACTCGCGTCGGAGAGTATTCTTTAAATCTAACCCAGTGCAACGACATAATCAGACCGTGACGATTTCTTATCTGTGAAACTTCATCTGCCATCTGTGCTCGGCGCGCTATCATTATCGGCTAATTCGTCGTCTCGCCGTAAGAGAAAAAGAGAGAGAGAAAAAGCAATTACGTGTGCACGTGTCGATTGAAACGCCAACGCGAAATTTTCACGATAATCGCACGCGTGGTATTTTTTACGCGCGTTAACGCTGATTGCGTCACGCTCGCTTTCATCGCGCGCTGATGCACCGGAACGGCGCATCCGATTGATTTATCGCGCAAACGTGACGCTTGAAGAAGCGATTTATCGCCGGTATCACATTTACCAACTAGAATCGGCAATCGTTAACTATAAGATCCAATGTGTTAATTAATCCTTGATTAGCGATTCGCCATTCTCTTTTGTACTCTCCTCTCTATTATACAGGCAGAGTTTTAATTTCGCCCATTCAATCTCGCAATCGAAATTGGCTACCGTCTCGATTTTAAGAGGAATGAATAATTCATATTAATGAAATCGAATAATAATAGAAATAACGCTCGGGTTTTAATTGCACAAAAATTGATTGAAATAAAAAACGGGGAACACGCAGTAAAATATTTTAAAACAAAACGTCAAAAAAATGAAAATAAAAAAAATAAAATAGAGAAATAAAGGTGAGTTGTGCTAAAAATCGACACGTTTAGTCGAACAATAATTTTAAGTTTCAGCGAGACACCTTCCTCCAATTAAACGACGTATCTCGCGTACAATCGCAAAGTTCTGCAATAATTTGTAGCTTAAACAATGACTAATCCTGCAAGTGTGTGCGCATGACGTTTACATGTGTTAACGAAGTCGAGACAATCGCGGCGCGTAAGAGTGTGGATGAGATTTGGCTTCGGCTTGCACGCTTTCGAACTGTATTACGCTAGATCGCGAGTGATAACGTCCTGATTTATACACCGATTCTACACGCCATGCGCAATTTGCTAAAGATGCTGGCGATAACTCACGTCACCCTAATGCTCGTCTATTTCAAGCATCGCGCGCGCGCGTTTTCTACTTTTTCGTGCGCCCCGATTTCACAAATTTGCCTGTGCCACTTGAAAGACGGCTGCGAGAAAATAGAATATAGAATCGCTTAAATAATCGGAAGAAAGAGGAAGTTCAAGGAAATGTTCCGAGAATAAATTACGATAATCTGTGATATAAAAACATCTTGTTTGAATAACGGAATTACCGGTTATTGCTATACATTTATTTGATGGCGTGCGTGGTGCGTGAAACTGCATAAAGTAGTACGCCAACAAGAGTGCTTGAACCGGAAACTGATATCGACCCAAAACACGATCGCGTTTTGCGAAACGTTTTAATTGAGACTAGAGTACCTTTAGTATCTAATAAGAAAATTAATAAGAATGTTATGTTTTTGCGCTTGAAGAGCGTTGAAAGCAATGTGAGGGATTTAATCACCGAGATTTAAATAATTAGTATCGTAATTTTTTATCTTGATTGGACATTCTGTTATCTTGATTTCTGATAGTATAATGAATGCAATATCGTGAATAATATTGTATATTATATTTTTACTAAAATAATATTTTTCTCACTCATACTTAACATTCTAGTTTGGAGATTATAATTTTGATGGAATCTAATTTACTATATGAATGCTAATGATTAGTTAGGTAAAGTTAGAGTGAAAACGTTCTTCAAATCGTCGCGCGTTCTCCTCGCGATTTCTCGCTCGTGCAAAAACAAACCGCGTCGCGAGACAACTGTTAAATCTAACCGTGGACTTTCTAATAAGTTCTATATGTTGGCTACAAAACATTATAATGTGATAATACTAATTAAAAATATTACACGACGGGCCTATTCACATAATGCGTGCATTAGCCGTAAAGTTGACACAGTGCGCTTCTTTTTCTACACAATATTGTCTTGTAAATTTTACTAAATTCTACTAAAAACGTTACTCTTTCAAAAAGTGATTCTTTTAAATGTAATAAATTTAGCACGGCATGATATTAAAAAGGAAGAAAGAAGAATAACGTGATGCAAATAACTTTAATATATCTTATAAAAGTATCCTTCAAAATTATTAATGCAATTTATCTTGTTTCATATAATATAAACTATATGATTTTACGACTATTTTTACTCTCGCGGGAAATTTATTTAATTAGCAGAATCTTCATCTAATAATATAAAACATTAATTAGCACGAGATATCTCTCAAATCTCTCTTGTGTTAATACAATATTAATTCTATTCAATTTCACGCGTTTCATTTTATAGAAAGTTAACATATCCTCCTTTTTAGAGAAGCCTTTTTCATGATATGACATGACATTGAATCCATCAGTTGCCGTCTTTCCTTTTGCATGTCACGATATATCTAGTATATTATATTTTCTCGTAATTAATAGAAATTTACATCGTTTGTCTAAGTTTGCGAATTTTGAAAACGCGGGAAGGTAGTTTCGGCTCACGAGACTCAAGGGGTCGAACGTTGTGACAAGGACCCTTCTCTTACCCTCAGCGTGGATCGGTCTTAGCAGCAGGGCCGTTGCGGCCAGCACGGTCGCTGCCAGAGGGGCCCAGTTTCTCGCGGGTCTCATGGTCCCCGGCGATCGAACTCTCGTAGATGCTTCTGCGGAGTCCCTCGTCGCGCCGAGTCACATGCACGAATTTGCGTTCCTTGCGCTCGACCGAACGCGAGTGCTATAATTGTCTTTTTCGTCTCTCTCTCTCTTTCTCTCTCTTTCTCAGGTACCGTCTCTCGCGTACGTGATAATACGGGGTAAACGACAAGAAACAGATGCGAAATCGAGACGCGGCGGCTCAACGTGGCCTGCTTGACGCACCGTGCGATTTCGTCTAACGTGCTTCAAACAGCGTGCATCTCGTTTATATAGTTGGCCGTCTTTCGGAGAAAGTCCTCGTCGCGCGAGTGCAGGAGGATGCTACCGACCAGGTGAGACACCCGGGGAACGTGGGAGGCAGGTGCGCGAAGAAGGATGCCGACGGGGGGGAATAGACAACTGAACAAAATACATCGCGTAGGAATCGCTTAAAGTGGGGATCGAAGGACCACCGAGTTGCTCTTCGAAGGATCGGCAACGGGATGCTCGCTCGCGATTGACCCTGGTCAGGCGGTGCGTTAACGAGGCGGCCCTTTTTTTTCGTTCCGATGACGGACAGACGTTCTCTCGCCGCGAGAACTTAACGCTCTCATTGCGGGAAATGTTGAACGGCTGGCCTTGGTTTCATCTGGCTCTGATCGGATCAGCGAAAGTAATACAGCATCGTTTTTGAGCTCTCGTAAACCCGCGCAGCGAGGGATTCGAATCGATAGGAAATAAAATATTTCATCAAGAGATGAATCGTGACTCACTCGGAACATTATAAAAATCTAAAATATCGGATAAATGCCGTTTCTAATAAAGCATAAGTAGAAAAAAGCGACAGTAAACGACTTCTTTCTTTAACGAGATTTTTTTTATGAAGGTAAAACTATACATTCTATAGAGGTAAAATATTTTTTTTATATTTGTATAAAAATTTCTAAAAAGTTATTTTACGCCTATGATACATATAAATATCACATATTAAATGAAATAAAATGTTTATAAATCGGTATATTTATAAGAATAATACGACACGTTATGGATGAGCTATGAGTTGCTTGTTTCACAAGTGACCTAAGTAAAGTTTCGAAAATTTCCGCGTCATTCCTTCAAGTCCTTTCTCCGAAAAGTAAGTCCAATGAAGACCATCTGTAAGCAAGAAACGTGCGATCGAAAATTGTTTGCTCGTTATTCGTCGCACGCGCAGCTTCACTCGAGAAGCATACTTGTCGACTAGAAACTAGATAACTAATTCGAGGCAGAGGATACAAACACATCATGCTGGCATTACAATATTCATCGATATTGACAAATATATCACAAACAAGAAAGAGTGAGAAAAACACATTTTACGTTCCTATATATATAAAATTATAAATGTATAACATTAAAAAAAAAATTAATAATTACAAGCTTGATAGAATTTAAAATCGTCAATTAATAAGAATTATAATTGATTACTGCTCGATTGCAAAATTTTATTCAAAAGAAATAGGCTTCAAGCAGTGAAGAAACTTACTATGTGAAACGAATTTTGCGACTTGTCAAATCTCGTATAAATGCCGATTTAGGATATCCGGGCAATATTTGAGCAATTTGCCTGAAATATACGTTTCGCTATAATCCATTGCGATTTCTAGGTCGAGGACAGATCTACTCATACAAGGATCCGCTCGCGAAAATGATGAGATCGCCGATGAAATATCGCACATTGTCGCCAAGATTATTTCACGATAAGCTACAACCTCAACCGATTCTGAAAAGGACAAATAAAGCACTCGATAATAAGATATGTCGCGAACGTCTCTTAAAATACCATAATATTCATTAATGTCTAGAATTTCAGAATTACGTCATTTTATAAAAAAATTTTTCAAATTTTTGCCCAAAAATTGTTACATAAACATTTTATATTTAATAAATACCTCGGGTCATTAACTGCAAAGGAATGATTGATTAAACGCAAAGAAGAAATGAAAGTTAAGCAAGGAAAGTTATGAAAGGGAACATAAACGCGGAGGTAAAGAGTTGTTTTTTGCGTCTGAAACTATTGTGTATATACATATATCATATTATACACATACACGCGAGAGATGTACCGCGCTTCATAATCAGCTTAGCGTTATTCTTGATCGTGCGCGATTACCGTCAACATTCTTAATTCTTCCTCTCCGTGAACGAGCGCGCAACGATTTTACAGCTCGCGTAAGCACAGCGGGTGCGCTCGTTGCCCTAAACGCGAATGGCGCAACATGTAGTATAATCGATAATTTGTAATAGCGGGAGTTCGTATAATTTGTGTTCCGTTTCGTTGCTTGCTTCGTAGCCGGAGGTGCGATATTGCGTCACGCCCGAGGTATAATAACTTAATAGCGTATACACGGAACGATATGATGGAAAGAGAATTCTGTGTCGGAGCGCGTTTGACGCTCGTTGACGAAAATGATTAACGTGCTCTATGTTGTCACGATAATGATTAATAAAATAGGGAAATAATAAATTATGAAATACATACACGACGTCAGAATGATTGAAACGTTTCTTATTTAAAATTACGTTTTCGATCTAATCCTGTAATCCAATAACGTATAAATCACAAACACCATAATAACAATTATATTAAGAATTAAATATGCTAGATATACTAGTATATTCGTTCTTTATCGGCTATATAAAGAAATCAATTAGCTTAACAATTTTAATTTTAGACAAAAAAGAAATTAATCGTATGTTTAGTTCATTCTTTAAGAATTTCATACAATTTTCACAATTCGTTTCTATAAAAATTCAAGCGTAGGTATACTAATAGCTTTTATTTATAGATGATCTCGATTACAAAGAATAACGATTTTAAACAGCCAATCGCTGCCGGTGAGTCACTTGGACAGCGATTCGATCAGTATCATCGGTAGCCGATCCAATTAGCGCGCGTGACAAGTCGCGGAGAAGAATCTCTCCGCTCTCCGCGAGCGTGAAATTCACGATCCCGGCACCTACGACACTCTCACCGATTGCTGAAAGAACGGCGCTCTTGCTAAATCGACGATTTATTATTGCTCGTGTAGCAATAACGCAAGCGCGCGCCCGGCGCGAGATGCGCGTCTGTATGCGGCTACGACAACGTTGCGGTAACGCGTATCGCTTGCTGGCCCGGTTTCAAGTGTCTCGATCCTGATCGATCATTGCGACATAATTGATGTGACGTGCCGCGAAAAAATGTACGTGAGATCAACCGGCGCATCGATTGACGGATTATCAATTAGCAATATTTAACGGACAGATTCTCTTTTCGCGCGCGTTTCTTCTATTTGTCAACAGTTTTACGAGCGTTCGGACACTTGGATCATCAGAAGAGACATGAGACAATTTGAAATAAAATTTTTTATCAATTTGTAAAAATTTTGTTGTTAGCCAAAGTATGGCGATATCTTTTACTTTATTAATAAGTATATACCATACAAGAATTTTATTTTATTACGCGAGTCGACATTTACATATGCTATCAAGATTGATCTGGAAAACTTATGTAAAATGAGATCTGCAATCATTCAGTAGAAAGAGAGGAAAAGAAAATTTTTTTATTAATTAAAAATACTAATTTCTTTTTTTTTAACAGGGAAAAAAGAGACATTTCTTATATATTTTCATTTATTCGGTAAAAAATCCTGGCATAGATTTCTGGTTGCGATTAGATACATCTGTGTGTTTCCGGCAGCATCGCGCGATTGATGCGGTCGAAATTTTATGCGAGGGATTAATCGGGAGTGGCGCGGGTTGATTCTTTCGAAAGACTCTCACTAGCATTATTATCAGTCTGATTTATGGCGGGAAAAACTTATTAATTGCTCTTATGCACGCGCAGTCTTACGCGTGTATGCCGTTAATTGTTGAGATTCTTCTCTTTTACCATGATGGCAATTGGATTACGTAATCGAGGATGCTTTGCGTTCCAGCTAGCGAGATTGCGATTCGTCGGTCACGTCGTAAATTAAAAACTAGACATGACTAGATGTGTCAGGAAACATCTCCCTGAGAGAACTATTCTCGCGCCGATCTAGTAGGTCAGTTTTTTTTTATTTCTTGCTATAATTTTTTTTATTACTAAGGAAATCTTTTTTTTTTCTTCCGAATTGGAGAATAATATTGCAGATGCCGGGTCTATCGATATGTCTCAGATTGGAGCTCGTTATTCCATATGTCATGGATTGCATTTCGAGGATCCTCCGAAAGACGCTGGACCAGACCTCTCGATCGGCGGTCCCGGCACAAAGGCGCGCTCTGATCGGATGCGGTCTGCAATTTGCATTCGCGCTCGGCGGCGAGCGGTCTCTGTGGCCGCGCGAGATTATAGAACCGCTGATTATTCAACGGCTATTTACAATGCATCGTTCCAGGTAAGCGTCGCCTCGGACCTTTTTTACGTTTATCCACACCGCAATCATGACGTTCGTAAATTAGAGAACCGACGACGAGTCGAGACTAGCAATCAATTGATCTTTGTGACTCTTTTCTTTCCTTTGTTACATACCGATGTTTCTTTGGCGTCGCCGATAAATTTCGGCGGTCATAGATTCTTGATCCTTGACCCGAGAGATATTTCTTCGTCGCGTAACGGACGAATCTTTGCAAAAGCGGCTTAGATTGATGAACTAAATGTAATTAATTCTATTTAATGTCAACTCAATTTTCGATAATTATTAATCTATCTGCTCGTGCGGAAAATGAATCGGACCAGCAGGTTCGCGCCGGCAGTCCTCCATTCGTATTCACGAAGAGAACACGAGGGAATGGCTCGTGACGCAAATGCATCTCTTTCGGTAATCGGCGAGGAGTCGCTTCCCTTCGTTAGCGCGAGTATTTTGCAAGCGCGCGACTCTCGTTCTCTGCGCAAGAGGAAAGCGCGATGTCAAGTTTTTCCAGCGTTTAGGTACGTCGCGTCTTGGGCGAACGCAATATAACCGCGCGAGCCTCCAGCCCGCGGGGGGAACTAGAAAAGACGAGGGGACAAAGCTACAGCAACAACAACAACAGCAGCAAGCACGATGCAGTTCGCCGCCGCTGGTGATAAACAGACGGTTGTGTGGCAGAGGAAAAGCGAAAGTCACGGCGGCCCTGCGAGTTCTTCTCCTCTGACCCCTCCTCCTGATCCTTCTCTCTCAAGCGAGCGCATTGTGCGCTCATCTCTGCGCCCTGGATAATTAATATCCGTGGTCGGGGAACCGGCTTTTTCTGCGGCCGCCGATATTCGATGAGGCGTTGAATCGCCTCGCGCGTTTTGTTACCTCACGTTTCGAGCTAATTGATTAAAGGGATCATCATCATTATTATTACGTCGGCCCGAGCGATTTTCTAGCTTCGTCACTCCGGGACGGGCAATCGACGTTTCGCAACGGCACAGAATCGTTATGACACACGACCGGCCGGCGGGGATTGGCGCGCAGACTGCTCGATTAATCTATTTGTGCACGGCGAGCTATTTTCCGGCTCGAAACATGACGCGATATAACGGCCGACGCGCTACGTGAATGCGATATGTAATGAACAGTGATGCAAAGTACCTGGTTTTTTTTTTCTGTTTCAATACCGTTTGCAGCGACCGTTTATCCACATGTACATCTACGATCGTGTGAGATACGTCAACAGTGAAGAAATATTAAAGATAAATATTGAAAATTTTATGATTTTATTTTATTTTGTTCAGCGCTTTTCGCTGAATATCGAGATGACTTTAATAACAGATATCTCAGCAGACTACTTCAAAAGAAAAAAATATTATGTCTTTAATAACGAGTTAAGAACCGTTTTGACTTAAATGTATTCTTGGTTTCTTCCTTTTTCTTTTTTTTCCTTTTTTTTTTTTTTTTTTTTTTTTTTGTGAAAATTTATAACTGCGTTCTTTCATAGCAAAATATAAAATTTACATGACAAATTAATCAAATTAATTCGGTGGACAAGTTAATTCTCATTCTCATTTGATTCCCTCATTCTATCCATATTTTGAGAACAATAAAGTTAATATGCCGCTGCAATAATTAATAGTTGTTTTCACCACACATGCCTGACTCGTTATTTTTTCACGCGACATAAGATCGCGTATTCAGTCGCACGAATGATAATAACAGTCACGAATGTTTTGCAACTTTGTAACAATGTAGCATATGTTACGTTAATTCGCGGTGAGTAATCGCGCGGCTTGTAATTTGTTTGGGACACGTGGTCTCCGATGATTTTCCTTCCTTTGTTCTTTGTTCGAACGTAACGATTAAACGATTCTGCAAATTTATAACGTAACGCAAGGTAACGGAAAAATAAAAGCATTTATACTAGTTTTTGCAAATTAACGGATCGCCGATTCGTTTAAATAGATCGCTCGTTCGTCGCTATCAAACTGTAATTGTAAGACAACTCTGTCTCCTGTGTGTTTGCATAACTTCATTATTTCTAATCAGACAGTTGGTGAAACAAAAATTGATTTATTCAGCTGTCTAAATAACTAATCTCGTTAATCAGTCCATAATCATTAATACGTAATATTCGCGCGACTCGTCTAACAAGCTCTTGTAATATATTCGTTCCCGAAAGATAAACATTTGATATCCGTCGAGACATATTGTTTTAATCAAATTAAGATCGCACTAAGTATAACTGACTGTTATTAGAAAAGTATCTGTTAATTAAATGCTCGAAAATTATTCTATGTGTGTGTATGTGAGTGTTTTTTTTTTATCTATTTGTGATGAATTTCAGCGATTGTCTCTATTGTCATTAACAAAAATGCAGACGCGAAAAAAGTGTCTCATATTTTATCGTTGCGAATACGTATTTATATCTAATAATACCGTAATTCAATTTGGTGGATACATTCGTCGCTTTGGTCCATACATTATGCGCTTGCAATTCGGCGAATTAAACCGTAGAATTTAATTAATTCTTCCATTTCGAGCTATTGCTTTTTTATCGCCAGCAGGTAGATGACGATAAATTGTCGCTTGTGTTTTATGATTTATAGTTATGAATATCGCTGCTTATTCATGGTTCCGTATCTGACAATCGTCATCAACGCTTCAGTCAGATGGTACATATCGATTCCGCTTGACCCAAATCGGAAAAATGGTAAAAGATCGAACGTCGTGGCACACTCGTAGCCAGGAACGATTCCCCTCGGGGCTAAAATTGCGCAGAATCATCAACCTCATCGACAACTGTGAGTACGATATGCATTTGTCTACTTCATCGTGTCGGGGAATAGATTTCTTAGAATGACAGTTCCCTTCTTTAATGTAGCAGGGAAAAGACGTAAGAGACTCGCTTGCATATCAAAAGATTGCGACACGTTGGTGAGAGAGCGTTTCGAGTTTATAATTGAACATACAGATCTACTTCGCGCCTATTCGTTCTACACAATAAATTTTTCGATAAATGATTCTTTCTCCTTCGCCGAGAAACAATGTACGTGTCACAATTAATTCGCGTATAATAATAATGTATTACCGCGTAATGCGTTATTAAGCGCAATTCCGATGAAGTATTTCCCGCAATGGCGTAATAATATTTACTCTTGAGAAAATATAACGTAGAGCAAAGAAAACGGCATTTAGCGAAGAGAAGTATCTTCCGTGACACGAATCACTGTGATTATCGTTCAATTATCTCGGCTACATTATCAAAGTGTTAAACAACATTTCCGCGCTTTGTGAAACTTTGCGTTTCCCGTAAACGCGAGCATAACATCTGATGTACCGCTTTGGAGATTTCGTGCAGTTGGAACAAATTAGTGAAAAAAGAATTCACATGTTATAAACTCTATTTAAGCAGGGATATCATTCGAATATCGCGCTGTAATAAATCATAATCTTATATACATAATTTCGCGCTACACGCGGATAAAACCTCGGGTGACAAATGACGATTATTCAACAAAAACCTTTATTGGCCATTCATATCTCTTGAACGTGTGAACTGCTGAAAGTCTTGTAACGTGTAATTTTTTAAACGTCGCGTCTTGAGCGTCTGCTACAAAGAGAGATTCGAAGATTCTTTTGAGTGGAGTGCATCGCGTAGTCGGACAAATAATCTGTAAAAGCCCGGAGCCGATCTTTGTATTCGAAATTTATCAAGGCCACCTTTTACTTTGCAGACCTCGTTCATACTTTATTTGTCCGAGGACGCAAGAATCCAATAGTTCAAGGATTTTTAAAGCTAATATAATCGAGGAACAGAAGACTCTTCAGCTATTGATATCAAATAATAAAAAAAAAAAAAACTAGATATGAATCTACGTTAGTAAAAGTGACAGATTTCTAGGTGTGCAAGAATTAAATTATTTTAATTTAAATATTATATATTATTTAAGAACAGAAAAATTATATATTTAGATACTTGATATCTTCTTCGTGTGCACGAAATCGCCGCGACACGTTTCCTCCGCTTTTCTCGAGATACTTGAAGATGAATCCCCCGCCGATGATGTTCGAGCATCATTTCGCAACATCGCGGCATCGCGAGAAGGCCCCATCGCGGGCAATTAATCCGAAAGGTCGGCCTCCCATCATAATAGCCGTCAAGAGCCGGGGACCCTCAGAGCGGAGCCATGATTTATTCAGGTGGATGAGTGAAGCGACTCGAAATAACTCGATGTGTACGTCGACCTTCCTCCCCTTCGTGTCGCTTCCCGCGTCATGACTCTCTTTCTTTCTCTGTTGATCTACAATCTACATGGAGGGTTTACCTCTTCGCTGGAGGACGACCTAGGACGATGTCTTGTTGACGGACACAATAGGTTCATAATTAAATATTCATTTGGAACACGTGGCGATATCGATCTCGATCCATTGATCGTGCGCGAAGCAAGCGTTCTCGAACGTATGAGAGAAGTACTCTCCCTCTCCCTCTCTCTCTCTCTCTCTCTCTCTCTAGCATAGTTTGCGTTTACGAGTGATATGATAACCTCTTATGTCGCAATCAGTTTTCTCTCTTTTCTCTCCTTCTCTATCTGCTATTTAATAATAATTTGTATATCTCGTCCTATACATGATCTATTTTTGAAGTAGTGGATTTGCAATAAAATGTTATAGATTCACATCCTACATTATTTAAGAAAGGCATTATAATCTGAAAGAAATGTCTATCATTAAGCTCATTATTGGAAATATCAATTTTACAGATCCTTCAAGAACGCGAACTTATGACGACCGATTAATTTTCGTCAAAATGAATATATATAATAATAAGAGAATATCAGATTCTCTCTTTCTATTTTTGAATAAAAAGTAGTGTGAAATCTACTTCTGCGTTATTTCACAGAAAGAAAAAGACAGAGAGAGAGAGAGAGAAAGAGAGACTTTAAAAATAAATATTTATTACAATTATCAAGTACGGATATAAAAGCGTCAATATCAATATTCTTTATTCGACACAGATAAGCTCTGTTGCTTTCGACGGTACATCTTCAATTCACATATAGCGCGTAGCCACGCTGCCACGCACGTGGATACGTAAGCGGAGATTGTCGCCGGTGACATTGCGATATTGCGATATTCCCGCGTCGAGAGGAAAGTCATAATTACGACCGACCAGGTTTGAGATTTCACGGTTACCACGTTCGTCGTCCATCCGCGCGAGTTCCGTAATCATACGGCGAGATCATCGGCACGCAGCATCCTCTCGTTGGCTCACCGAAAGTCGAAGATAGATTAATGATATTGGGTAAAGGTCGAAGGAAATGAGATAGCAGTCGCGCAATCGAATTAAGTGAAATTATTAAGTTGTTATCGGAAAAATTATGACCGATTTTTATTCATTTGTAGGCCATTCAATTTTTTTGATTCGAAAAGATTTTATTTTATTTTATATTCCAAAAAACCAAGATTTTTGAAAAAAGGCTAATAATATATAAATTTAAATAACTATAAATTATAAATTAACGAATATTGTGTGAGTAATCAAAATTACTCGTCTAATGTTAAAAAAAAAGAGGAAAATTGGTGTGATTTAATGTTGTTTAACTTTAAAAATAATGTTCCAGTATGCAGTATCTCTTTCGCGATAATTGCGATTTTATTTATTTAATTTTAATTATTTATCGTGAGACAAATTTTTATATTTCTTGTATACCTACTTATATCCTTCGTATACATGTAGCTCATGTTACAAAAATGTGCAACACCTGTTGATTTATACTTAATATTTATAAAATTTACATTACATAAAAAAACAACACCTGTCGATCTACTCAGTATTTATAAAATTTACATTACATAGAGAAACCTGTAGTTTTCTTTCAAAATGAGAAATACTTTTGCCGAAAAGAGAATATCTGTATGATCTGCACAATTGTAATATAATAATTATCGTAATAAAATTATATTTGCGTAATTAAGTGTCACGATGAAAACAACCGCAAAAGGTTAAGCCACGGTTACGCTTGCACATCATCGTTATTATATTTACGGCCGTGGAATCGCCGTTGACATGCTGCTTGTTTCCGCGTATCATACATACGCGAGAACGCGGGAGAAAGGAAGTTTCCCTCGTCATCGCCGCATCTCCTTGAACTGGTGCACCTTGCCGTCACGTTCCCCGCGTTCTAGCACGTGTGCTTCTCAGCTGATTCGTGAACGATTGAATCGTCGAGCGAACTACAGGGTGACCAGTAAAATCTTAGAAGAATACTTTAATCGATTAACACTGCATGCGATACATTTTTTTCCTTTAAAATTTTTTTTATGTTTGTGAGAGAGAGAGAGAGAGAGAGAGAGAGAGACTTTAAAAATAAATATTTATTACAGTTATCAAGTACGGATATAAAAGCGTCAATATCAATATTCTTTATTCGACACAGATAAGCTCTGTTGCTTTCGACGGTACATCTTCAATTCACATATAGCGCGTAGCCACGCTGCCACGCACGTGGATACGTAAGCGGAGATTGTCGCCGGTGACATTGCGATATTGCGATATTCCCGCGTCGAGAGGAAAGTCATAATTACGACCGACCAGGTTTGAGATTTCACGGTTACCACGTTCGTCGTCCATCCGCGCGAGTTCCGTAATCATACGGCGAGATCATCGGCACGCAGCATCCTCTCGTTGGCTCACCGAAAGTCGAAGATAGATTAATGATATTGGGTAAAGGTCGAAGGAAATGAGATAGCAGTCGCGCAATCGAATTAAGTGAAATTATTAAGTTGTTATCGGAAAAATTATGACCGATTTTTATTCATTTGTAGGCCATTCAATTTTTTTGATTCGAAAAGATTTTATTTTATTTTATATTCCAAAAAACCAAGATTTTTGAAAAAAGGCTAATAATATATAAATTTAAATAACTATAAATTATAAATTAACGAATATTGTGTGAGTAATCAAAATTACTCGTCTAATGTTAAAAAAAAAGAGGAAAATTGGTGTGATTTAATGTTGTTTAACTTTAAAAATAATGTTCCAGTATGCAGTATCTCTTTCGCGATAATTGCGATTTTATTTATTTAATTTTAATTATTTATCGTGAGACAAATTTTTATATTTCTTGTATACCTACTTATATCCTTCGTATACATGTAGCTCATGTTACAAAAATGTGCAACACCTGTTGATTTATACTTAATATTTATAAAATTTACATTACATAAAAAAACAACACCTGTCGATCTACTCAGTATTTATAAAATTTACATTACATAGAGAAACCTGTAGTTTTCTTTCAAAATGAGAAATACTTTTGCCGAAAAGAGAATATCTGTATGATCTGCACAATTGTAATATAATAATTATCGTAATAAAATTATATTTGCGTAATTAAGTGTCACGATGAAAACAACCGCAAAAGGTTAAGCCACGGTTACGCTTGCACATCATCGTTATTATATTTACGGCCGTGGAATCGCCGTTGACATGCTGCTTGTTTCCGCGTATCATACATACGCGAGAACGCGGGAGAAAGGAAGTTTCCCTCGTCATCGCCGCATCTCCTTGAACTGGTGCACCTTGCCGTCACGTTCCCCGCGTTCTAGCACGTGTGCTTCTCAGCTGATTCGTGAACGATTGAATCGTCGAGCGAACTACAGGGTGACCAGTAAAATCTTAGAAGAATACTTTAATCGATTAACACTGCATGCGATACATTTTTTTCCTTTAAAATTTTTTTTATGTTTGTAAATTTATATATTATTAACTTATTGTATATAAAATTTTTTACTTTAATTGTGACAATGGATTCTCTGATGAATTCAGAGTCAATTATTTTTAAGAGAAGATTTTAAGGTAGTTTACTATGTATGTACGTAAACTATATTAGAAAATCTTAGCAACGTATAACAATATGAATTCATGTTTATCGCTTGGCTTAGATTTGTTTTTTTTTTTTTTTTTTTAGAGATAACGATTTTAATATTTTGACATTATATAATTTATTTACAATTTATATAGAAATAATGCTTTCACACAGTAGTATAAAATAAACCTGAAATTTAGATATCGCAAAAAATACTTGCATATATTGAATTCGAATATATTTACCGGTTATCTCTGTGTCGTAGGAGAAAAACGCGACCCGACATAACAATGTATCGCGTGTGTGAAAACGTGTCGGGATGTAGACGACCGTAAAACGTAGCGAATGAACAAGCCCGTGCTTTCACTCACAATCAGACGTTGTACGGGTACACAAACGTAGTTACTTTCTTTCGCAAATACAAAAGCGCGTGTTTTCGCGTAGGGCTGCCTGCCAAAGATACCGTCGTCAGGAAGCGCGACTAACAAGGCGAGATTGCATCGACTCGATCAAAATGACTTAAAAGGGATCGTGAGCCGATGTGATTCACGGCAATCATATCACCGCATTTTACGCGCGCATAAATGATGCGATAAACTCTAATCGCGAGATAAGGATAGAGCTAGGGCCGACGTATTTAAGAGAGTATAATATTATAATGAATAATTACTTGGTCTATATTTATTTCCATAAAAACATATTATAATTATATTAAAAATGTGCTATATTCATCGTGTATTGCTATAATTATTTACGTTTTATTGCAATTATTGTATTATATTTTTACGATGATATAAAATACAATTGCATGTTCAACGAGAACACGATATATTATTAGTTTTTAATTATAAAGATAAATTACAGCCATTATTTGTTGCAATCGATAGTAATCTATTGATTTTTTTAAAGATAAAAACTACACCTACCTTTTTTCATTTGTCATATCTCAATCCTTTAACAAAACTCTTTTCCATCCGTACTTATTCTATCGCTTCACTATGATTATAGAGTATACGTTATACGTACATATATACGATTAAAATGATAAGATAGGAGCTATTTAAATTCCGGTATAAACCTATAAAATGCGTCAACAACTTTCGAGCGGTGTTTGAGGATGATATTTGCACCTATGTGTCAAATTTATAAAAAGCCTCCTGCGCGAGAATATCATAAGATAGTTTCATCGACATGCAAGGAGCAAATCATACATCAAGTTTTCGCGACAAGCCCAGATTTCATTTATGTCGCAGGAATCTCATATAAAAGCTAAAAGGATTTTACGGATTCACCGTGGTATTACGTCGAAAACCTGACTCCAGTCGTGGGCGCGCGCGAGAAGAAAGTTTCATCTTTGAAATCTCTTCATCGTCGATCGCCATTTGCAGCTGCGAAAAATTTCAGTACATAGATTTGCGTTTGAGTAACTTATAAATTTCTCTTTGCGAAAAAAAATATAAAGAAATAATATATATAAGCCACATTAATTTCAAAATGTATATATTGTATTCTCTTGAAAATCTCGGGTAAAAGAAAATACGATGGAATGTCTTTGCATCTTTTTTTTTTTTTTGCATTTGCCCCGTTCGTAAGAAGATGTCACTGCGCCAAGAGGCGACTATTTACCAATTCTAAAACTTTAGCGTAACTTTCTCCAGCGAAGACGTCGATTCGCGAAGATCGATCAGTGAAAGCACACGATAATTGGTCGCAAATACAAAGAGACCCGTGAGAGAGATGTCGGAAAAGTCAATGCAGCGACCGAGACAAGGATTTATCTGCTTCTTTCGCAATATTTCCGGATATATAATAATGTCTCTGCTTACCTCGATGTGAGAAAAAACAATGAAATCTTTAGAATATTTTATTAATAAAAGATGTCGAGTTGTAACCAATTGAAATTGAAACGAGGATATCCAAATCTCAAATAAAATTGATTCTAAAATTACATATTGGTAAAATCACTTTGCAGGAAGTGGAAAACTGTTATTACATTTACAAAGAGCCGTAATTGTTTATTCAAGCCGAAATATCGATCGGGTTGTGTGCTCACCTTCTCGTTAACTATATAGATTCTCGAATTTGTATCGACCGTAATTAGCGAAGTATATCTGTCGAAACGATTTGTTGGATATCGAGACGACCCGTTTCCTGAAATAAATAACGTATTGAAGATCACGGACGCGCATTACATAAGTTATGATCGTCGATTGATTCGAGCGTCCATAAAGCGGCGTTTTCTCGCGAGGAGTACTCATATGTATACATCGAGAATAGTTCGCGTCAGGATACTTCGAGTGATAGCATACGTAGATAGATTTACGAGATCGTTCGTTTGCAATTTTGACGTTGACAAAGATTATAATACGACACGAGGCAAAAAGCGTAGCCGAAGGCTAGTACGGGAGGAATCATTTGCACTCATGACTAATGGATGCCGTCGAGATTATCTTATCGTCATCGGACGTCAAGTGCCATTAATAGACGCTTTTCTCCTGACGCACGAGATCTCGCGGTGCGAGATCAAACAGATGATAGATAATTCTCCCGGCATTTTATTACTATACGTCCCGTATCGCGCGTATAAAATATTCATCTGTGCTTTCTTAAGTAAAATTAATTTTAAATGAATGCTGAAATATTGAAATAACAACTTGAGATTTCAAAGAAAGAAACTGTGAGATTAAAAGCGGGGAATTTCTAACGAAAAACGTTTTGCATGAGATCCAAAGGTAGTTGTTCAATTAACAATAAGTTGCGTCTAAATCGGCGAAGAAATGCAATTCGAGCACGCGAATTACATTTTTCATGGAAAAATGCTACGACGCCGGTAAAAATAGGTACGAGGGGTAGCATCAATTACAGAAGAGTGACGCGATGTGTAACCGATTCCTCTGTCTATGGGACAGCGACTTTGGTATGGCGTAACTTCAGCGACGCTTGAAGTTTCACTTTGTCGTATAAATATAGCATACGACTTTTCATATTATAGCTCCACGATGCGCGGCGTGTAATTCACTGACGTGGAATCTGACAGAGAAAATATGTATGTGGTACGCGCCAACTCTCTGTTTCATGACATGCAAGAATATCTCGCGATTCTCGGACGTGTGTTTTATTTATACTAGTGTACCGTATATTTCCGTAAACACAGAGCGGAAGAAAATAGGAGTTGCTTGTTTCATCAGTAGACTTTATTCTTCTCGACAGATTTAAGAAATCATAAATAGAAGGAATAATGAATGAAAAGAGCTAATGAAGAATAAAATCACCTTTGGCTAAATGATAAAAGAACAAATAAAATTATAAGAATTATAATTTAAATTTAAATAATTCTTTTTTAATATAATATACAATACTTCTTCATCGTACGTGTCATTATCATTTATCCAGATTTATTTAATATTTTAGCTTTAGGCAAATTTTATTTTAATTTTTTCTTTCTTTTTTACGAGACAAGACCAGTATGATGTACATTGCAATATTTCATTTCGTTTGACAGAATATCGACACATGAAATATCACTTAATAAATGTTATGTCATTTTTTTATTGTTTTATCATACACGTGATTTTCTTTCACCAATCATTGCGGATTCTTTCTTCAAACGCCTTAAGCGTATCATTTCCAAATCTCCACAAATCCAACAATGACCAATCCAATAAGACAAGTATTGACGTCACAGGTCAAGAGAGTCGATCTTTAAGTATTATTCACGTATGCGTCAGGCCCGATCCGTCGGTCGAATTATGCCGGGGGTGAATTTCATAACTGCGTCGTGCGAAGGAGCGCGGCAAGGGTTGCATCCAGGGTGCACCGCGCGAGTTTCCGGATGGAAAAGCGAACGTGGGCGTGGCGTCGCGAGGGTGAGAGGCGTGGTTACACGCGATCAATAAAACCACCGACCCTCTCACCCCGTCCCTTCGACGGGGCATGCGACGTCGACGATGCGGCGAGGGGAGCAAGAGTTGGCAGCATGAAAGGGTGCGGAGAAGGGGGTGCCACCGAAAAGCGGGCGCGGTGGTGGCATGGAAGAGAGGGATGGAGGGGAAGGGCAGAGGAGGAGGCCCGGAGGGGTCGTCCGAGGATACATACAGAGTATCCCGTCGCACCTCATCGATCCCTCTCTACGAACCTCCTCTCATCCTCGCGGGCGCCCGCGCAACCCTCGTCGAGAGACTCGATCTCGCGTCGCAAGTACCATGGCCTCTGGAATTACGTGGGAGACTTCATTCGCGGCACGCAACGATCACGCATTGTCGTCCGCACGCTCGGTTCCGGGTGAACAAAAAGATTCGTCATTAATAATCGGGATGCCGCTTCTGAAAAACACATACACGTTATAGAATTTTTTTTTGTGTTATATCTTTTAACAAGAGAGATATATAACTCCCTAAAATTCTTTATTATTTCAAAGATAAAGACTTAAATCAGTGGAAAAATAATATTTTTCTATGATTGTTTTGGTAAAAAAAAAACGACTGTAACTTGATCAAGCAATTTGTAGATAAAATACTTTTTGCTAAATACGGAACAATCATACAGAATAAGAATAAATATTTGTTATCGTAAAATTTATATATTAATAGAGAGAGAGAGAGAGTAGCCAAGTAGAAATATAATAGGAAAGACCACGTCTTACAATCAGGTTACATAAATTGTGTAGACTTAAATATATATATAATACCTGGGTGCTTGCACACGTAACATTAGGTAACCGTTTGCTGATCAAACTAAATGGACGAATTCCTATGGTTGGAACAAATCGTAAATTCATCAGAATTCCTGTTCAATGACGTAGTTACGTGAAACACCACTATTCCATCAATCTACAACATCGATTCTTTTTTCCTGACAATTTATATACTTCAACGTGTTCAGATTGGAATTGTCACGATATTGCGTTTCCCTGGACGGGTCTCATTCAGGACACAGTATCACGCGAGATTCGATTTAACCTTGTTACACGACTTTCTGCTAATATCGATATATGATAGAGATTATCGTATATCTTATTTTTTTTATCAAGAAATATACAGATGAAAATTAATCCCGAACGCGAGAAGCTTAACTTGTGTGTGATCGTCCACTATATATATATAATATAAATTATCTAAGGCTATCACTTCTTACAAATTTTTTTCCCCCAAAAAATTGATTCAAAATTTGTCTTCAAAATTTTTTCTGATCGACAACACGCTACTTTTACTATTTAATTCAAATTATTTAATTTTTGCGACTCAACCACGCACAAGTTAGTCTATTCACGCAAATGACTGACGCGTAAGCGAAATTACGCAAGAACGATCATTTCCTGTATGCGAATAAACATAAAGGAGCGACGCGAAAAAAATGAAAGCAAGAATAAAAGATATAATACTAGAAACGACACAGTTATTACGGACTTTAAATAAAGAAAGAATCGGACATGAAAGGACACAAAGCTTCGATCCTTTCGCAAGATCTTGCGGATTTTGCAAGAATTTATTTCAACATTGTCATTGTCCTTTTGTAGACAAAAAATTCGTCTCTCTTTTTAGCATAATCGGGAGCCTCTTACCAGATATGATTTTTATGATCCTCGACGATAACGTCAAGTGTAATAAAAGTTTTCGAGTTTGTCTTCAAAAAAGATCTTGGATATGCATATTCGATTAAATACTTTCAGCAGTTTTGCGATGTATCCGACATATAAACAAGTTTTTTATAAGAATATTTACTGTAAACGCTATAAATATTTTTATTTAATCGTGAAAATATTCCGAGATGTTATCTAATCATTAAAAATTTTAAATATTCGCACTGCATAATCCTGAATGCAGTCTTCTTTACAGAATCTCTCTGTATTTCATACAATATTTAAAAAAACACGACAACACAACAGAAATACAAATAACATTTAAACAAAACAACTTTTATGAATTTAAAATGTTTTTTTTAGTAACATTTTTTTTTTTAATGGATTTTTTTAGAGTTCCCAGATAAACACATTTTGTGGATAGAATAATTCGATATTCTTTTCTTACGTTAGATCCCAACTATTATGGTACCTTCCGTTCATGGTACTTGTGCAACGCATCAGAAATCGAGCCTCTATAAGATTGAAGTTAATGATTTATTTCGCGCGGGATGGCCGCTTGTTCTTACGTGCCATCAAATAGAATATAATGCGATTAATTGGCTGCGCATGTATTAAAGTTAAAGAGGAGAAAGAACGAGGAGGCGTTCTATCACGATTGAAATGAATTGTGAAAATTACGCGAATCGGCAAATCTTGTCAATCGGCGAATCGACTCGTATCACTCATGTTTGCGAGTGAATAATGGCAAATCAACACCAAACTCGAAATGACGCTTGGCAATTCGATGATATATCGTTGAAATTGTAGAAGCATTTATCTTTCTCTAGAAAGAGATGCATCTTCAAGATAATGCTGCAACTGCACGCCAAGTTTTCGAAGAAGCTTTCAGAATTCTCATCGTAATAAATGTATCTTAAGTGCGATTGATGGTTCTGGCAATAATGCAATGTAGAATCAATTTTTCAATATATTGAAATAATATAAATATCTAAATATGTTTTCCTTGTAATCATTATTTGACAAAGAGAAAATGTAAAATGAAATGTACCAGATCATTTATATTTTTTGTTGGCTGTTATTGCTTGAGAAATTTAAAACCATTTTTTTCTTGATAACTTTTTCATCGATAATACAAATATCGCAAATTGCACTCGATATTATATATCAATACTCTCTCCGTCTTTTTCTATTGTAAATTAAGTTTCTATTAATACAAAGTTTGCATAAAATTAAAGGAAAGTATGTTAAAAGTAATTTATCAAAACTACAATCATCTTTTTGAATATACATCTTTTCTTTTCAGAAATTTTTGCTTCACTTAAGTAATGCTTCTATGTACATTGCGTCAACGGATCTCTTGTGAAACATGTTGTCGGAAACGTTCTTAGACTCGCGATCGCCTTCCAGGGATAAAAGAAGAGTCGGATATTGAAGAGAACAATTTTGTCATTTTCGTAAATCACATGACAGTAATGTCGGACCTGACGTTGACCCAGCTGATGGAGCACGATCTAACTACGCCAGGTAACTTTCGAACAAAACTCCTTTAAAGTTACTGCATGTTGTGTGTGTGTGTGTGTGTGTGTGTGTGTGTGTGTGTGTGTGTGTGTGTGTGTTTGTATGGTTTATCAGTTGTGTGTGTGTGTGTGTGTGTGTGTGTGTGTGTGTGTGTGTGTGTGTGTGTGTGTGTGTGTGTGTGTGTGTGTGTGTGTGTGTGTGTGTGTGTGTGTGTGTGTGTGTGTGTGTGTGTGTGTGTGTGTGTGTGTGTGTGTGTGTGTGTGTGTGTGTGTGTGTGTGTGTGTGTGTGTGTGTGTGTGTGTGTGTGTGTGTGTGTGTGTGTGTGTGTGTGTGTGTGTGTGTGTGTGTGTGTGTGTGTGTGTGTGTTTGTATGGATTATCAGTTTCCCATTGCACGAATTTGCACAAGATAAATACGACATTAAATTAGCTCTAATCTGTTTACATTGATAATACGAAATTTGCAAATTGCACTTTGGTTCATTAATATAGCAAGTGTAGTAATAGTAGAAACTACACATCTAGCTTAATTGATCTTTATAATTTAACGAGATGTAATAATAAAGCATTAGAGAAAAGAAAGAAAAAGATGAAAAATTTAAAAGAAATAATCTCAAGCATTATATACATACCAATTTATTAGAATCGTAAATAAATAAAAAAGCTTCCGGATCTCTATTTTATCAATTTATAACGCTCCGTTACTAGACCTGTATTTGTGATAATGGTTGACGAGCCACATCTTTTATTCACAGTGCACACTCGCGAGTCTTGGTTTCGCTGTCATATTAAACATGATTTTTTCAACTAAAACGCGTAGTTTTCTTCTCCGATTGTCTTTTCTAAAATTTCCAGTCATCTCCTTGAGGAATTCACGGCGATCACGTGAACGGATTTTGTAATTCTCTCGCCTTTCTCCGCTCAGCGTTTCTTATGTCTCTTCACGGCGCACTTTCCGTTCACGGTGGAAGAAATCGATTGACGCGAAACGGGATCGCGTTATATTCTTAAGCGAAATGTTTGCATTGTTTTAAGGCCACCAAGCTAATCGATCCCGTGCGCAGGCCATGGTCACCGCGATTTACATCGCGCATACTTTACGAGTTATAATCTCGGCGATCACCTATGCACCGGCTGTCTTCGGCGACTATGTCGCTCTTGTGTCTTAAACGGCTGTAAAATATAGAGTGTTGTAAAACACCTCGGTAAACATGAGATTACACTCGGCTAGTCTTTATATAAACAGCAATTGATATATTACTATATATTATAATGTTATATAATTATAATACACGATCTGGATTTTAAAAAATTTATGTAATCGTGAGGACTTGATAACTTTTGTGAATTTTATCGGAAATAAAACAAACTATAATTTATTAATTAGCAATTGCTAATGCTTTCAAAGGTGTGAATATAAATATTTTTAAACATCTATATCTCTCTGGATGCATTTTTTAGAATTTAAAAGCAGATATTGATAGAAATAATTATCGACCGACTAGAATTTTCTAAACTTTTAGCTTTTATCGGTGGGGACTGATCAAACCGTACTTCTTTATATCGCTTTCCCCGATTATCGACGCCTCGTTTGTACTTTGTTAAGCGAGTTCGATTATTTGCATGAGAAGTCTTGTTTACGTCGCTGACAAACACAGTTACGTAAACGCCATTAGGTGTTAGTAGGCGGTGATTACGATTCCGCGACGTGCGTTTTCTTCTTCATTGGCGCCAGCGGAACGAGAAATAAATGCACAATTGCAGTAACAATCGATTTTTCGTGTGCGTAACACACAGTAGGATTCCAGAATTTCGTAAGGCACTATTGGCAAATTGCCTATTTGCAATGTCCCCTGTTTAACGGCTCCTTGCCTCGGACATTGTGTAAATCCTAGCTACGAGATACAATGATTCACGAAAAAACTTTCGTAAAAGATTAGACGTATGGCGTTAAAAACTTTCTTGCGTTTCCTCGTGCGAATATTTCAATATCGCTACCTGAGAGAGAAACAAAAGATGGTAAATGTAGAAAATCATCACTATGGTTTCGACATATTCGTATTGTTTTAAATCTTTTACAAAATTTTTTGTAAATCTTGATACTTATTCGGTGCCTTCGCGTTATGTAAGATGAATCATTAAGAATTCTTTAAGGATTTCCGTCCTTTATCATTGCCATAATATTTAGCTTTGCGCAAGAATTGACTTTGCAAATCTTTTCATATTTTAAAACGGAATATTGCTATCGAAAGAAGCGCGAACTGCGCGTGATAATTACGTCATTTTTAATCCTTGCGCGCGAGAATGTTCGAAACAGCAAGGACAACGAAACAAATGATAATCTTGCCAATTTTAATGGTTACACGGAAGCACAATGAATCAAACGAGCGCGGAAACGCAACAGAGAGAAAAGCGAGACCGATTTCCGGAGATTTCAATTCGTCGCGAGCGAACGTCGTTCTTCTCCCCGATTATCCTTTTTACCATCTCCCGCTTCCTCTCTCGCTTTCAACGCTCATTATTTCAAACTTGCCTTTCAATTTATGCAAATCACATTCGCTCGTAACAGCGACGGTGACGAAATTACGTAGGGAGAACTCTCGAATAAACTAGTTGAACATTAGCGCATCTGAATGTTTAAATAACCGATATAAAACCGATTCAAACGTGAGAGAATTTCTAAAGAAAATGAAGAAAGAGAAAATTTGTTTAAAATTGAAAACTGG
Organism: Formica exsecta; assembly: GCF_003651465.1. Taxonomy (NCBI): domain Eukaryota; kingdom Metazoa; phylum Arthropoda; class Insecta; order Hymenoptera; family Formicidae; genus Formica; species Formica exsecta. The sequence continues at coordinate 237,372 of NW_021853558.1, forward strand.
AAAAATTTTAAGGTTGGGAAAGTTAAGAATGAGTTATAAAAATACTAATCATTACTAATCATTTCCTAAAAAATCTTTCTGTAAAGGGTATATGTAAAAACCTTTCTAGCATTTCTGATACTATTATATATCATATTTAAAGAGCAAGAAAACGTAGAGAAACGTATAAATATTTGAAGATATAATAGCCAAATGTTTTAGAAATTTAAACATAATATTATTTATAATCAAAATTAAAGTCGCTTCAGACTCTCTCTTCATTTTGTCGACGTAATTCTACTCTCATTAAGACGGGAGTGACCCGCGATCGAGGACGAAGGTTAATGCGTACCTGCCACAGCCAGAGTGTTCCCTTCCACGAGACGAGGCCAAAAATAAATTATTGTTCCGGCTCGCGTTCCGCTCGGGGGTGCCGTCGTTCCCCTTTGTTCCAGCCAGCCCCCCTCGGGCCTAAACCATCCCTCCGCGGCGGCGCATCCACTCCTCCGTCGTCATCCGCAACGGCGTACCTAATATAATATTCCAGGCAATTACAGTGTTTGCGGATCAAACAGAGGGACTCGTTTCACCCCCGTTCGTGACGCGATGCCCTTCCTTTCTTCGGGGAGCTGGCAATCCCCCCTCCACCCATCGTTGCAAGCCGGCACGGTGGTGAGAATCGCACGGGTGGCTGCTGCCGGATATACGAGAACAATTTTCTGTCTGGTATGCTTTTTTAATGGACTCGAGAACGTTGACTGGTATTTCGCGTGATTATTCTGTGGCTGGGGATGATGCTTTAAATTTAGAATCGTTGGATCTTTCTCCTCCGAAAGATTGTCATTCCTCTTCGACTTACAGAGCCTTAAAATTTTTATCTTAGACTGGTTAGATCGATAAGTTTATAAATGTTCAATAACATATATTTAATGTACATTGATAAAAAAATCTTATAAGAAATATTATAATCTTCTTCGGGTATTCCTATTTAAACGTCTAACTTTAGGTAAAATCGCGTTTGACGTAGAAGAAGGTGGATATACTGTAAATTAACTTGGAAAAGGAGAAGAGAAGGTTAATGAAGGCTACCCTTCAACATCACTGTAAAACTATTCCGAAAGAATAAACGGAATGTAGTCTTCGAAGGACTGAATTATGAAATTTTACACTCGATTGACTCTTTAAAAAAGGAACGGTGAAAAGGGTGAAGAAGCGAGCGAAATCATGATTCCAAGAGAGAAGGTGAGTTATATAACGGCGTTCCGGAGAGAGGACGAAGAAAGGAAAAGTGATGAGCGCGGGTGTAGGGACGGAGACACGTGTTTCCGTCGAAGAAACACAAAGATTAGAACGTTTCTCACGCATAATCATAATCGCCCGCTGTTTTTCTTTTCCGTTCCGGGTACACACGCTCTCATTTTTTCGCTTTTTTATTTCCTTTGGCCTTGATACGCAGAGCGGGTTTGCGTTCCAGTTTTTAATTCCGCCTCAAGGCAACGCAACGTGGGCGCACGCGGACGAACCTATTGCGCGATTTGTATTCTTCTGTTGCGCCCACCTGGCATCATCCGTCTATTGCACGAGTTAGTCTTACCTCATCTTAGATTCCCATAAGTGTTAGCCTACATGTCAGATACTCGTCGACGTTGCTGTTGGATCCTCATAGAACGCGGGAGATAATGTTCTCAATGCCTGCCGATTATCCGTAAGGAAAGAATTTTTGACTCGCGATATTAATTATCAAAGTAAATTAAAGTTTTAATTAAAGTTTTTTAATAAATTAATTGATAAAAATATAATTTTTTAATACGGAAATAATGATATATAAAGTATATAACTATAAAATTTCTGTACAATATCTTGTAAAGCCTACTTTACAAGACAATCCATGTATAATGATATTCGCGTGACAAAATTTTTGATTTTTTTATAAAAACGTTTGAAGAATCAGAACATGCACACACATATATCGAAACATATATCGAAATGATCTATAAACTGATAAAGAAATGTCTATCTTAAAAATTTTTTCGTGACTTAGAGGCCGTTTAAAATTGATTTAAAAGATATACTTTGCGTTAAAAAAATTAAATCGATCTAATATTTGCGCGTTATTAGAGCGAGGTGACGCGATTTCTCCGCGAGAATGTCACGTTTAATAAATTCAGCGTTTTTTCGGGATCTTTTGATTTTCAGTCTCGCGTTATTTCCTTTCGTAGCACAGATATTGACGTGTCGCAAACACGGCATCGCAAGCGGAACACTTTGCGACATTAGCATTACACGATCGGCGATTGTACGGAGCACGTGCATCGATCCCCCGCGAACGTGCTTGCAAGCTGTCCGCCTTGCGATATCCCCTATGCTAATGATACTTGGCGCTCGCACAAGTTGCAACGAGGTCCTTTCTCAATGCCGGTGTTCCGTCAAAGTTCTCCGTGCATAGCATTTTTAATAGTCTGTTAAACAATCTGCGGAGGCGTGAGAGCGTCTCGCCGAGAATCTGCTTCTAATATGTGCTAATCCGCCAAGTTTAAATATCCCTCGCAAGCTGATGATGATGATATAACGTTCGTTGCATATTTGTATACAAAAGGTCAGTATAAATTTTGCTTAATTCGCTAATAGAGTTGAGTTTCTATAGAGTAAGCTGTATGCATAACTTACCGTTAATTGAGAAATATTACTTGTATTATTTTCTGCATACAAAGTGTTTCCACGAGCGAAACTTAGCATCTTTTTGTATATTAGATATTTTTGGATTAATTTCACTTTTTTTAAAAGCTTCCTACATTTTTAAACCCTTAAAAGTTTACTCGATTGCGTTGATGTGCTAATGCCATGACGCATTTCGCCTTTAGACACGTATCGCTCTCGCATACAATGGCACAAGAGCGTTATAAACCGGGAACACAGTTAGAAGGACGCCGTTTACGCAACATACGGCCGTTATGCCGTGCACGAGATTGCTGAAATCCGGTAGGATTTTATTTCCCGCGACTCTCTTTTGTCTCTCTAACGAGATTTTGCGAGAGATTTGACGCGCGACCGGGAGAGTCTGCGAACTCGATCGTACGGAACCGAATTACACGGGCCGTTCGTTTGATATTCCAGTCGTCGACTCTCTTCCTCATCGGATACTCTCTTCTCCCCCGTATGACACTCCTCTCTTTCTTCTCCTTTTTTTTTTCTTCGCCCGCCGCTTCAAGAGTTCCGCGACCTGGAACGTGCCGCGGTCCGTACGCACGTACACGCATTTTCGTAATTACGAATGAATGCGTCTAGCTGGCGTAGATCTTTTCCGTATTTTTATGATCCTTTACACCTTCCTCACGCATTTTTTTGCATATTTCCATATTTCTTCATTTCAATACGTCAATGCTTCGATATTTCGACATCTCTCTAATATGACATGAAAAAAAAGGTATATGCGCATGAATCTCTGATGATGATACGCAATGTCGTTAAATAATAATCTCTCGAAGGCACTGTATAATAACAGCAACCCGAGTATATCATCCGACTCGATCATTTGTACTCTCCTCGTTTTATCTCCCATTCTTCCTCCGGCGAAACATTCACGCAACTTTAGACGTGACCCGTCGCGCGTTCACGTACAAGCTGCGTAATTACGCATCGCCATATTAAGACGTTGCGAGGAGGTTCGCTAATTTACGGCTAGCTTCGAACCTGTCCCAAAGAGAGTTCGAGAAAATAATGATGACTTAAATTAAATAATACTCGCACATAAGAAGAGAAATCCGAAAAATTATGATAATTGACGAAAAACGGTATTGAGATTTTACGGTTATTATTAATAAAAAATCGTTCAGCAAAACTAATTACTTATTTTATCTCGTAAGAGGCAAAAGACACCGATTTGACGTAGGTAATTAGGTCCGAAACAATAAAGACGAGTCTATTAGCGCGACGCGATGTATGTATACGTGTAATCAAAGAATGCCCGTTCGAATGCGAAGAGAGCATAATGCTTTCATCATCAATGTTATCTGAGTGTCGGCGTTATCTCTGTGTCCAGAGTAGGAACAACATTTCACTTGGTTGAACAACATTTTAATTGGTCTTCTACTTATTGTACTTTATCGTGGACATCTCTTTTGAATAGTAGTGCGCGCAATGCATGATCTCGATGCTTCATCGAGAACATCTTGATATTAAATAAATTGCATCGGTTTTTTTCCACTTATTAAATAACAAAGGACAGACAATAAAATTTGGAATCTTAAATAGTATAAATTTTAGCTATATTTTTTAAATATATATAATAAATATTTTAAGAAATATTTAAATGTTTTTTCCTCAAATTACATTTGGCATACAAAAACAAAACTGGCGCATTTCTTGTTTAATTTCCTTTGTGTCATAAATTAATATGCCTTTATATTTGCTGATATTGTGTGCAATATATATATATAGGCGACATATATATCGTAGATTCCTAGATATTAAACCAGATATTTTAATATATTCTTTCAATTTAATGTAATAAAAAAACACAAAAAAAAAGATAATTGGCTAGTTGTACAATAGAATTCTATTCGCATTACTTTATTACATTACGCGAAACATTACGTAATAGCTGCAGAGTGTTAAATATCGGTTAAGCCATTTGAGATGTCACGAATTATGCATTTTATAATGTCCTGCGGCACGCGTGCGTCCGTTCTCATGTCGCAGAGAAGCGAGTCGTGATCGCCGATCCCAAGTCTTTCCAATATGGAAAAGTGGAGCTGTCAGATAAACGCGGCACGTCGCGCTCTCAAAGGGCATTAACGGGACAATCAGCCGGTGATCATTATTTCTGTTCGCATCCGTCTGTCCGTCCACGAACGGGTTTAGCCGCAGAATAAAAGTCGCGCGAAAGTCGACGGTGATGGGAAAACGTGACAGGGGTCCCATCCCATCCTCCCGCGGTCACAGGTACAACGCTGCGAATGATTCTCTCTGCGGACACTACGGTTGTTGGCACATACGAATATGCGCTCGCGTCAGTGTTGGGTCAACAGTTGGGCTGGCTGATCGATATCTATTTTCGGTCCTGAACGAAAAGACACGAACGCGAGCCAGGTATTTAACGTTACGTGGCTGTGAAATAACCGCTGAAAGCTGAAATAAATATAAGACTTTGTACGAACAAATATTGCAATAAAACATAAAATACAGAAAAATGGTTCATCTTTGAACAGGTCACATTATGTTAAATTAAAGGAAGGATACAATTTGGTATCCGTAAAATTTTTTTTTTACGTACTTAATGTATGATGAATATTTTTAAACCATCGCTTTCGTGATTTTTTAACAAAAATATAATTTCTTTTGTTTCAAAGTCAAGTACTTTAAAAGCGCAATCCAATCAGGATAATCTTGTTCGGGAAACAACGTACGTATCGATTAGTTCTTTGGAATATATAATGGGAATTCGATATGCCCATTAATTTTTTTAACATAAAATATAATAATCTGTTACTTTGACACTCAAAGTAGAGGGAAGAGGAATGGAAAAGGAAAACTTTGCTTCATTACTTATTAATTCGTTCGCCGATTATTAAAATAGGATAGCCGAGCGGCGTGTCTGGTAATGTCATCAAATGACATTGCGCGAAGTAACGTAACTGTCCCGACTCGACGTCAAAAGCAGCCTTTAATTTAACATTTGATCGTTCCGGCAATGACGCCTGCGAAGGGAAGTAGCGTCATGGGACAGACATTCAACGTCGTGTGACATCAACTTTCAATAAATTTATATAACTATTTGCAACTTCCTGCAATTTTCTCACCAATATAATGAATATCGGCTTGTTATTTATTTATGAAATAAATAAATGTAGTACACTAAAATCACTATTTATGTTACAACATTTTGCGCGGTGCGGAATATTTTCATCAAAAGTTTTTACAACTGTCGCGCGTATTTTAAAAGATTTATAAAACCGTATAAAAATTCTATATTTAATTATCTTGATTATTTATTTACATAAGTTTCGAGATTTTGTCGATAAGAGAAATGAAAGAGACAACTTTACGTTGAATGATTTTTAAATAATAATAACAAATGATATATTAGTTGCTATGTAGTAAAACTCGGGGGAAATTCCCCGGCTTCAGAGCTTCATGTTCGATATTGGAAATTTCAACAAAAGAAGCATAGAGCAATAAGCTGAAATGAGTAACTCGTTAGCTCATACTTTGTGATTCAAAGTTTAAAAGATTTTCTCTTCTCGTTTGTAATCTTTAATTACAATCGCATTATCTGTCTCTATAATTGCAATTTATTACGTCAAATAAAATGCATATCAACAATTATAGTTAATGCAATAAGCTTAAGTTGGAAGATAAGCTGGAAATTTTGTACAAATTTTATTAAGTTTTCAGCTACCTCTTTTTAAAGTAAGTTTTAAAGTAAATTAATTCTCCATATTAAGGATTAGCTAACTTCTCTAGCGTCGT
>NW_021853558.1:244534-252709 GCF_003651465.1 Formica exsecta
GCGTCGTGTTGTTATATAATACAATCTCAGAGGGTTTTGATAAAAATAAAAAGAAAATGTGAGGGAGACGAGAGAAGGCGTTGAACTCGTAAGAATAATCAGCATGTCTTTTTTAGTGTTAAAAATAAGCGATTGGGCAAAACGTGAAGTTTTTGATCTCTGGAATTCGTGCGTGTCAAGTAAAGCGTGTTTGTTTTTGCTCACAACCGATATAAAGATATCTTTGACCTTATCTATACGATGATTAACATTGATCGGTTTACGCAGGAGTTGAGAAACGCAGTCTCGGTCACTCGACTTTTGACCTCTCGCATCCCCCTTCGAATGTGCCTGATTCTCAATCCCCTTGTGCGCAATTACCTGGCTATCTGCCTTGAATTCGCCGTGTTCTTACAGCGATACGAAAAAGGGAAAGTTAGATAATCTTGAATTTGATTGGCATTGACTTTGCCAGGTTCTTTTCATGTTCTGTACAGTATGAAAAAGAAAGGATCACTTTTAATCACATTAACATTAACTTTGTCATATGCTTTCAATATTCTATATCGATTATTATAGGATAAAGAAAAAAATTTAATCTATCTTCCGTAACTTTGCCTTCCGTTTTGTATCGATATTGTATGAAAAAGGAAGAAAGAGTAGATCCCATGAGAAATTTTAATGCGGTATATGATATCAAATAATCAGTCCAACGTTATCGTATATTATTAATTAATTTCTACTTATGGTACGGCCACAAATCTGAGATATGTTTTGTAAATTATGTATAATTACTTTAGGTATATTTCGTAAATTATGGCGTCACTGAACGTAAAGCGATCGTGAACAAAGCCCAAAGAATATTAGTCGAACAGCAGCCTCGATATCCAAACGCGAACCTTGATTAACGCGCGGAGCTGCGCCGAAATTACAGTGGTCTGCAATTATTATCCTAGCTAAGCGCGATGGTGGCGAACGCGTCAGAGCGCGGCGAATCCTCGTTTTAAGTACCGATAAGCGATCGTAATCCTCCAGAGCCTCCCAGCAAACGAAGACGGAAGAGAGCACGGTGGCGATGTCTCTTGGAAAACTGAAGCGCGCTATATTCACGGCTGAGCCGCCACTCGGGACAGGGTCTCGCAACCTTTCACCTCATTTTACCCTCGCGCGACCAGGTGGCGGATAAGCACGCGATCCGCCGGTTGAAGAGCACTGGTCCCAGAAGGGAGGAGAAGAAACGAGCGGGGCCACACGTTCGAGAACCCCTTCGGAACGGGTGGCAGCCCACATAGTCGCCTCACACAGGTGAGGCCGATATCGACCTGACGCCAGAAATACCGCGCAGCATCGACCGTCGCCGTCGTCGTTATACCTGGTCTCGCTCTCCCCCGCCTGCCACCCTTACCCGCCGTCGTCGTCACCCCCGGAGGGTGCCAGCGTCCGCGTACAGTCGATGGTGGAGGGTTTGGGGGCTGACGCACGGCCTCGCCGCCGCCAATCCCTGGATCCTGGTGGTCGCGGCTGCGCCCTGCCGTGTTTTCCGCAGCGGAACCGCCGCCGACGCCGACGTCGCTGCCGCTACCGCGACGGCGAGAGAGGGCGCCGCGGCGACCCGGTGGCGGGGAGGACTACGAGGGCAGACGTTCCAAAGCCACCCCGACGGAGAGACACGCCGAGACACCCCTGCCATTGGGAGTCCTTCGGTCTTAGTAAGTATCCCGGCCGATCTCTCGTTCCTTGCTCTGTATTCTCGTATCATTCCTTTCTCTCGCTTGCTCTTCTCGCTTCCGCCTTTTCCTTCGTATTTCCGGAGGTATACGCGTTCGTGGAATTTCCGGGGGATTCTGGTGCGTGGCTTCCGAGTTTGTTTGGCAGAACTCGGTAGTCTCCGATATGACGATTCGAATTAGAATCTCGTATAATTTATAAATGTTTTTTTTTCTCTTTTGATTCGATGTTCGTTGAATGATGAAAAGTTATCTCCGTGAAAACCTGAATTTGAAAAGATTTATGTTGAAACGACGATAACCATTGAGGCATGCAATGCTTCCGGCCTTTTCGATAATCTCGTGTTTATACTGATTTCTTGATGTTTATACTGATTTCTGATTTCGTGAGATTCAATCGAATTCTCGAAGAGAATTAATAGAATAATAGAACTCACGCTCGTGCACAATTTTTCTTCACGCTTTTCTCCTTCACGCTTTGCTTGAATAACATGTAGACTGACCGAAGAGAGCTGAAAATATATATTATATATATGATATTGATTTTCAATTAGTTGTTCTGCAATTTTTCTTTTGAATCTATCTTGATTTTTCGAGATAAACCTGTTACATTTTAGCGCCATTAAAAATTTTATTTGAAAATTGAGAAAAAGTAACATGAATAACACTCTGCAGCTAATATCTCTGTCTTTTACTTTAGATTTGTATCTATTATTACAGTTTATAATGCTAACAATATTATAAACTAATATTATATTATAAAGTTGATTTGCAATACATTTTAAATCACAAAACAAAGATTTTTACTTTGCTACTCATTATAAGGTATAATTGCATTTTTGCATAAAATATAATAAAAGTGACAAGATTGAAAATTAGAATTTAAAAAAATGGCATAATTTTTTCGTATTAGTTTGAATTCTCCAACGAAAAATGTTGTTTGTCGTGTAACGCGTGATCAAATTGACGCTAAGGAAATCCTAGACTTACGGTTGAAATTTGCGATTACAAAAGCGACGCGAATAATAAGGGATATTGCTGAACCCCTCCTGCAAACAACGGCGCACGAAATAACACGTGGCTGTCAAATAACTATATTGCGATGCGACGATGTGGGGGAGTAAAAATTACCTTGGGAAGTTACGCACGTGTGTAATGCCCGGTCTTCCTCAAATGTGCACAGTATAAGAGACTCGAATGTTATAGATAGATGCAGAAACGCTAAATTTAACTTGCCCATTGGTATAACGTGTACATAAGATAATAGAAAGGTTAGTAAAAATTGTGTCGAACGTATACATATATACGAGAGGATATGAATATGTAGAGTAAAAGCGATGTTGCCTCACGCGCGATTGCGCGGGTTAAAAATATGATGATAATGATGAATTTCAACTCGAAGGTTGACGGATTCTCCCTTTGTTTTATCCTTAAATCAATATTCCTCTACAAAAGAAGGAGGGGGATAAATCATACATCTTTACAGGTATAAGCCTATCGTATAATTCATGTAAAATTCGTTTCGATCGGATTTTTATGATGGAAAGGAATTATTTAAATGTGCCTCTCCTTTGTTTGATAGACAATGCCTGAGGATCAAACGCCATGACGTTGAAATAATGCAAACGTCGCAGATTCATCAGAGACAATGCTATTCTTGCATCAAATTTATGATGTTTTTACATACATTTTCTTTCTCGGGAATATATACTCGTATATATATATTTTATTTTTTTTTTTTCTCGAAATAATAATTCATTATTGCTATTAATCGTTCACAAATTAACCACGTAGATGCTATCGCTGTTGCAGGCTCAGTTGTGAACTCAGCTGAAAAGGTGGAGGGCCTGGGGACGCGGGGAGCCAAGGAGTCGGTGAACGGCTCGAAGGACGAAGACGGATCGGACGTCGCTTCAACTCTGAGCGGCCTGCTCGCCGGTCTTCCGACCTTGGCGGGCCCCCAACGCCTCGCCAATTCCCTTAGGCAGAAGTTCGCCAGTAACTCCGGTGAGTCGATGAATCGTTTTTACGTGCGGCGTGTGTCGTCGGGGAGGCTCGCGTTCCAAGTCCGCCTATCGATCACATCCGTGACGACGATCGACAGGCGTCGTTTCGCGAACGCGAGAACTATCGTCTCGAAATCGATCGCCCCCTACAATCCTGCCTCGGATTAAATGTTACATATTGTATTGTTGCACGGGTTTACGAGATCGATACCTTTTTATTTTACATTCACGAAAGCTTTCGACGAATCGGAATAATAACAGAGTATATGAATAATGAAGTCGAGCACGCGGCAAATCAGATTAGGTAGATATTTAATCCAGATTTTGCGGCAAATTGTCGCGTTCCTGAAAAAAATGCTAAGTGCACTTTATATTAATTGCACTTACCAACTTTTCCCGTCGGCTCATGAGAGAGATGTGGCTCTAGTTTCTTTCTACTGCCCCCGATCCTTTCGAGAAACATCCATTATTTTACTACACTCTTAAAGTATAATTTCATAGAAACTACCATTTTCCATCGTGCTCTTGCACTGTTCTCTTAATTAATCTAAGAAAAAAAAACCGGAGAAAATGACCAAAAGAATTTAAAGACATTTATGAACAGTATTTAAAAGAGGAAAATGCGTATTTTTTTCTCATATATAAAGTATCTTAATAATTTAATGCTAATTTTTTCATTTTTGGTATAAATGACAGTAGATTATGAAAATTGGAATAATTAAATTTTAGATTATGGAAATTTAGGTAATTAAAGTTTTATAATTACACAATAGTGTAACTAGAGATCTTCTTTTACTTAGAGAAATAAGAAAATGAAAATATAAATAATACATTTATTAATCTGATTAAAAGCTATTGTTATTATGGAAACTTAATTATATACTTAAATTCTCTTTACCTATTTATTTCTTAGTCAAAGGAGGCTCCTTAACACTATTTACTGTTGATTTTACGTAATTGGTCATTGGTTTCAACGATTGACAACTCGATAAAGCCGTAACAATATCGAATAGCAATATTGCCATTAGTACTCCCGGTAACGCTAACATTCGTGAAGTGATTAGCGGGCGACCCCGCCGACAATGTCTAGCACGCGTCGACCCTCGCCCCTTGTTTTCTCGGCGCTTTCCCGCGCTGTTTTTATCTCCGCCGTGTAACACTATACACGATATACCAGGCTCAGGTATATAAAGTCTATCTCGCGACGCCTTATCGTGGGGGAGCCTCCATCCGGTGTCGTGTTCTCTTTCAAGCACGCGCGGGGAAGCAACCCGCACAGAGAGAAATAATCGAGAGAGCGGGTATACGTTTTTTTCCCCTCACACAAGTGGTGCATATTCGTGATCGCGTGGTTGGGTCGGACAATGGATTCTGGGTGGTTTGGATGGACATCGTCGTTCCGCGCTGACCAGGCCGGGTCAGGGCTCCCCCCATTTTCTTTTTCTTCTTCTTTTTCTTCAACAATTTTTCCCAATCCCGAGTCGCTTCTCCGACGCGTTTTCGCGGTCTGACGGCAATCTCCTGCCGTCGCAAAGCCTGTCGGTTGCCGTCGCGGAAAAATTGCGTAAATAGCGTATAAAACGCGCTTAAAAAAAAAAAAAAAAAAAAAAAAAAATCCGCGTGAATCGGTTAATCGAACGCGAGAGCTAATTGTCGCCAACTCGGTGATCTGTTGTAGGTTACCCCCGGCCCGGCCTGATGCGCGCCGCCCCTATCGCGACGATCTCCTCGTCACGCTCGCTTCCCGAGGTCGCACGACTGGTGACCGCGGTTAGTCTCACCCGTTAAGACACAAATACAGAAAAAAGAGCGGAAGAGAACTCTGGTCGCTCCGTGAGCGGCCACTTAGAGAACATCATGACGACGATACCGATACTCAACATGAAGTTCGGCGAGCTCAAGGAGATCGTCTGGACGAAGCTGCAGGAGCCCAAGGCTCAGCGCAAGCTGATTCTCGTCATCGTCTCCGTGGCACTGCTGCTGGACAACATGTTGTACATGGTGATAGTGCCGATCATACCGGACTATCTCAAGTACGTGGGCGCGTTTGGACCGGAGGAGGAAACGACCAACAGCACCGATTCTCCTCCGGGCCATCACGGCCAGGACTCCGCTACCGGGATACTGTTCGCATCGAAGGCAATCGTGCAGTTGATGGTTAACCCATTTTCCGGCGCGTTGATCGACCGGATCGGCTACGACATACCTATGATGATCGGTCTTTGCATCATGTTCCTGTCAACCAGCGTGTTCGCGTGCGGCAAAAGCTATAGCGTGTTGTTCTTCGCGAGGAGTCTGCAGGGCGTCGGCTCCGCATTTGCCGACACCGCCGGTCTCGCCATGATCGCTGATCGTTTCACGGAGGAGTCAGAACGTTCGAAAGCACTCGGCATCGCCCTAGCATTTATTAGTTTTGGCTGTTTGGTCGCGCCGCCATTCGGCGGCGCCTTATATCAATTTGCCGGCAAGGAGGTGCCGTTCCTGATACTGGCGTTTGTCAGCTTAGCGGATGGCTTCATGCTGCTACTGGTGATGAAGCCTATCAAAGAGCAGTTACGGGAACGCCGCGAACAAGCGCCCAAGTCGACGATACCGATCTGGCGGTTGCTAATAGATCCGTACATTGCCGTATGCGCGGGCGCTCTGATGATGTCCAACGTCGCGCTGGCCTTCCTCGAGCCGACCATCTCGTTATGGATGGAAGATACAATGACTCACGATAACTGGAAGATCGGTATGATATGGTTACCGGCCTTCTTCCCGCACGTACTCGGCGTGGTAATCACCGTGAGGATGGCAAAGCAGTATCCGCAATATCAGTGGCTGATGGCGGCCGGCGGCCTCGCACTCGAAGGTCTCTGTTGCTTCATCATACCGTTCTCCACCTCGTACATAGTGCTGATGATACCGTTGTGCGGCATCTGCTTCGGCATCGCCCTTATTGACACCGCACTGCTACCCACGCTAGGCTACCTGGTAGATGTCAGATATGTATCGGTCTATGGCAGCATCTACGCGATTGCTGATATCTCGTATAGCGTAGCGTACGCGGTTGGTCCAATCATTGCTGGCGGCGTGGTCGAGGCAATCGGTTTCACCGCGCTCAACATCGGCATTGCCTTCTCGAATCTTCTTTACGCGCCGGTGCTCTATTATCTACGGCACATCTACGATTTCAAGCCGTTCCAAGATGAAGCGAACGTGCTGATGCAGGATCCACCCGACAAGGAATATCAGACGTATGTGCTACAGGAGCAACGGCCGATTAGCGGCGAGATCGGTAACCACCTGAATCAGACGCGCATGGAGACAAACGTCGACCAGGGCTACGATCAAAATTACCAGACGCCCACGCAGACCGGCTACGGCGGCTACGGCGCACAGAACGCGAACATTGGCTACGCTCAATCCGCGCACGAACAACCGCCAGTCTACAATCAACCGCCGGTTTACAATCAACCACCGGCAAGCTACGGTCAACCCGGCGACTACGGCCAGCAGAGAAATTACGCGGTCGACCAGGAGCGGGTGGGAGGTCAGGTCGATGTGAATCCCTTCAGAAGACAGCCGGATGTAGATCAACGACCGGCCGGAGATAGCAATCCCTTTAGGCAAGGAATGTATTAAGAGTCATGGCCGTCGCCGCCGGTGTCGTCCACGTATCCAACGATCGCTCGAAAGTGTGCGTTCGAGAGTCTTCGAGACAGGCTTCCACAACTTAACGGCAAAGAATTGACATCGTTGTAAGGCAGCTCGGCGAGATCCTCCTCAGGAGCGACGGCGATCGGGACTCTCGATCAGCCTGCGGGGGTTCGCCGCTCCGATCGCTTTGTCGGGGATGATACAGGGGCAACGACTTCCAGAGTGATTTTCTCGGACTGTCGCGGAAGGTCATCCTCGCGAATGGTGAATCCTGACGGTCCTAGGATCCGTTTCGTGTGCGGTATCGGCACAAAGAAGAGAAAGAGAGAAAATGAAAAACGTTTCTGATGGTGCAAGATATGTCGTTGAAAGACTGAGAAACGACGGTTGGTATAGAAAATACTTGCCGGAAATGAGAATAAGGACCTCGAGGAAGACGAGTAATCGCAACATCGAAATAAAATTAAAGTGAAAAGGAAGAGAAATGTATCGGTGCTATGGAAAAAAGATAAGAAAAAATAACATTCTACATCTAGGATGCGAGTCATTATATAAAGTGTAAGAGGAAAAGAAAAAGGGAGAGAGGATTCACGGCCGCAACGAAGGCTTCCCGTCAGCAAGGACCTTCGCTCGCGGATTGCCGCTGGGCAAGTTTTGAATTTTTATCGCTTTCGTTGAAAATTGTTCTACATTGCTGAACGGAAATATCATATCATTAATTAAGGCATCAGAGAAATATAGGAAGTAAGGCTTTAAGTTATAGATAGTCGATTATATAGAGGAGATTGTGACGAGGATGATCGAGGCTCGTTCCGCGAACC
>NW_021853558.1:252921-300392 GCF_003651465.1 Formica exsecta
TTTATTGACAAAGTACTTCTCTGTCAATCTTTTAAAATAAGTTTTTTATTACAAAAAAGTTTAGTGGTGAAAATCGGATTCTTTGCAATTATTTGAGGCTTTTAGATTTCAAAACCGTTACTTGTTGTATGTTTTATTGTTTTTGTTTTTTACGATTGGTATAATCATTACAAATTATTATTGATAAAGATAGCACACGAGGAAATCCATAAAAAATTTTTGATTCGATGTTTGATATTATTTCATATTCCATCTATTTCTTATCTATTTTTCGTCTTCAAAAAAGGAAATTGTCTCTTTAAAATGTTAATAAAATAGAATATAAGTGTTTTTCTCGATTATTTAATAACTTTAATAATTTTCTAGTGTGTATTCGACACATATACAATATCTTAAAAAGATACTTTTTCATACGCTCGACTTTTCTTACATCTTTGCTTCAATCGTTTTATTTATTTTTTTCACACTAATCGAGTACTTTGCCGCAATAACGGAGCCATAGCAGTACCAAAGCGTGAGCGAATCGAAGTATAAACATATCTGTATTTTTATGAGATTACTTTTCTAATTATAGATATTTCGTTCGAACCGAATTTGGTTCATGCGAGAAATCGCGCGATATCTAGATGTAGGCATGCATTTCTATATGTATATAAATATATCAAACTTTATCATGTGTCAGAGTGACTCGGCTGTAAGATTTTGCAGCAACTATCGCGAGATATTATCATCGTATAAGAGAAATGTACTTTAATTATTTCAAACATAAAATATTTAAAATTTGTCTCGTGTAGAACAACAAAATTTCAGCTACTTATCTATGTCATCTTCTTTTCTAACATTACATAACTTGGATAACGTGGGAATTTTTATTGAAACATTTATGAAGACGATGAAATAGCGCGAACTTATGTTTCTCACAGTTTTCGATACCTCTGTCAAGTCTTACGACCGAGTGCACGGCATACATCCGTACCTACTCGTCAATACTAAGAAGCGTCGCTGAAAAGTGAATAAATAAATAGGTAATTAAATAACTAACACCGTTACATTGATACGATGATCATCGCCGGTGAGAAGGGCGCGTAAAAAAAAAGGAGAAAGGGGGGAGGGTTCCTCGATTTTCAGGGAATCCGCTTCGCTCGCTTCGATCTCGGACCTCAGGATCACACGCCCGTCGTCGCGCGGATCCTCGAGGATCGATTTCCGCGGGTACTTTCAGTTAACAGTGCCTGAACTTTGCAGTTTTTACCCCCGTCGTGTGTCGCGAGGAATTAGTAGTACGAACACGCGCGAATAACCGTTAAAAGTTCTCCCCGTAAAAGATCCAAGCAAGTGTGTAACCCGACCTAACGTAACGTAGACACACTCTTTATTAGACACTCGCTATACATATGTACCTAAACGTAGGCTATACACGTTTTTTTTTTGTTTTATAGCTGAAGAAGAGAGTAAAGAGCGTTTTATCTCCGCAATGGCATTTTGTTTCAATGAGCTGGCCTCTAAAGTTAAGGATTTTATCGTAACGTGGCAACGTATGACTCGCCGATAATTATCGTCGCGATTCCGCTGGTAAAAATTGAGCGAAAATTAAGGCAATGGAGCCCTTGGAATGATTAAGAAATGCAAACTTCACGATTGACCTGCTAGACATTTTTAAATTAAATTAAGTAAATATATTTTATAATTATAAGTATTATTTAATTATTTCTTTAGATTTTTACAGTAAATGTCTCTTTCCGTTATTTTAAGATGTATAATCGTATATTACACAAAGCTCACGCTTTTTTTCGATTCGAGGCAAGTGAAATCGAGATACTCCGTGTCAAAGAACTTGCGATAATGGTAAACCTGCATACGAGGGGGATCCCCTTTTATGCAGGTTTACCGCGATAATTATCGACAAGACGTTGCATTGGTTGCACTACGATTATACATACACATGTTACACGTATATCGTATAAAGAATTATTCGTAGCTTCTTCTGTCTCTTGTAAATATATATTATGCGCGAAAGGGAGAAAGAAAGAAATCTTTTTCCTTCGCGCGGATACGTCGCGTATTGGACGTCCCGGAACTATTGTGTTATCATTTTTTTCAATTACATATTTTTCGCCCGATATTTTCGTAATGTAATAAAAGCTCAAATTAAAATCCAAGTTAAAACAAGATCTGCTTAAAATTTTATGAAAAAGAAGATTTTTATTTTATCTATCTTTATACATATGTAAAGATTATTTTATAAAATTTGCTGCATTTTCAATTGTTTGTGTAATACTCGAGTACTGTCCAAAGTCTGAGACAATGAAATAATCATTGTTTCTCTTGTTGTACAGCTCTTAATATTTGTGGTCTTCGATAGTTCTATGACATCCAGTGTATCTTGCCTACTTGTATCATATCGTTTATGAATGTTGTGAAAACGATGGTGTATGTGAGAATAAAATCCTTCTTCTGCGTCGGAGGACTAAAGGCCAATGATGGGCACAGCTATTATTGTCCTGACATTCGTCTGCGTAGAGTCTGTGTGAGGATTTTAAAAGCAAAGTGAAGAAAGCTTCTCTTAGAACGAGATAAGTTTTTTTTTTTTTTTTAATAAAACAGAAGAGATATGCGCGCATTTTTCGCGAAAAAAAGTGGTAATGTAAGTGATTTTTCTGAAAACGTAGCAAATGTATTAAGAATTGGTTTTACGATACAATTTAAAAAGAAAATTTTCTCGATCTAATTACCTTTCTTTTTCAAAAAGAAGAGCAACATTAATGATTTTATTTTGCTTTTAAAATTCTTACTTATTGAACAATATGAGAGACTCGCTGTTCTCAGATATTTTGTTAAGTTTCGATGATTATAAGATGGTACTATTTGTTGTAATTACTAAGAGTGAGAGAGAGAGAGAGAAAAGGGCGAGAATTTCTCTATTGTGTACAGAGAAATTCCTAAATCATGCACCGATAATCTGTAGATAATCACCGGATACTTTGCGGATGAATCGTTGTTTCTTCTCTCTCTACTTGGTAAAAATACCAAACTTAATTTAAAATTTGAACTTTTTAAAATATATTAGATCTGCGTAAAGATTATCATTGAAAAGCAGTTTTTTTAATGACAAATGGAGCAAGATAAACAAAGTGCATTCCCTATATTGAAACCTCGCTCAGTACTCATTGTCAGTTGGGAACGGTGCTTAAAATGCAAATATGAACGCTAGTTTCTCAACAATATTTTTCTCACCTCAAAACCGAGTTTAATTCCCAAGTGTTGCGAGAAAGGGGACGGCGACGGAGTGCCGGAGATCGACGATCTTCAGTTTATCATATTACGACAGAGTACGCAATACGCGAACACATATCATAAGAGAGAAAGAGAGAGAGAGAACGGAGGAAAAACATGGCTACCGGGATTATATATCTAATTATCCGTGCATAATGCATATTATCCGTGCGCGATAAAGGAGTCGGTCGTGCATCTCGAAATTATCCGTAAGCATATAGCGTACTTAATTGCAATACGTCCGCACTTTGCGCGTACATATACACATACGTACACACACACACACACACACACACGCACACAAACATAAACGATACATATACACACATTCACGATTCTATACGTATACCATTAAAAATACACACACACACACATATAGACACACATGTATGTATGTATATTTAACTGATGAAAAACCAAGTAATTCGAAATGCGTATGTAATTGAAATCCTATGACATTGTAATGTTGTTGAACCGGTTATTAAAGATGTCATTGTTACCGAAGAATATCATGTGTTGCACTTTATGCTATATCGACGGCCTTTATTATGATTTCTTGAATCACTATTTAGATATTTATGCAATTAATATGATCTTTTATAATTATTTCTTATAATTTTCATTGAAAAAATAATTTTCTTTTACACCGATATTTACAGGCTCCTTTATATCAAAGCGTCAATAATGATAAAAATAAAATATTAAAATAAAATACAGATCACATTACGATACTCTTATAAAGGATTGATTAATGACAGAATCTATAGCACATTTCATCTCAGAAGAATCGATTAATGGAAAGAGAAAGAATAATGCAAATGCCACGAATTCATCATAAATCATCATTTTCACATGGCATATATCAAGAGTATAATACAACTACTCATCTTCCTCGTTAGCTCGCGATACGCTCGGGAAAAAAGGGAAAGGGAGGGGAGGGGGGGAGAGAGCGAGTAATATTTAAAGACGAATTATACCGATATCATATCGCGGGATGCTGCAAAGGATCATGAACTTTGATCGACAAGTGACGAGAGAAGGGCGAGGAAAGGACTTAAGCCTTTAAGAACATTGTCGCGCGGCACGCGCCGCGCGGAATTCGGGCCTAATGAAAAAGCGAGCGCGGAGAAGCGAAGCGAGAGGAGCGAGGCATTCACGAGATGTCTGCGGGGCCCCAGTGTCACCCTAACCCCATCAAAGTGTAATAATATTTATATTAGGGCGCAGCCCTGACAGAGGGTAGGACGAGCCCCAGAGATACTCTGGAGAAGGGGCGTCCGTCCCTCTCCCCTTTCTGTACCGGGTGTCTCTTGGTAACGACCGGCCCGCGGCTCGTTCCGCAGATATCGATCGCGGCCCCGTAACGAGTACGCCGCATCGATAACGCCACTGTTCCCCGCCACAGATATCGATTAATCGGACGAGATACACGGGATACACGAATACGCATGGTGATCACGCTTAGAGCACGATTATGTCAATATGAATTTTGTCAACGTTATCTGGCGCGAGCTTTGCGCGATAGTCTCAACAAAATGCTGAATTTCGCGAAGAGTGTTTATTTTTCATTTTTGCTAAAAAAATTGGTTCATATCTCGATGATACTTATATGATAAGAAGCGTATTTGACACATACATGGTATCTCTTTTGTCAAAGATTGAAACAATTTTCTCTCAGAAAAGGTCAATACGTATTAGAAATTTTCAAGCTGCAGCTGTTCAAAGAAGGAAAGATGTAAAAACTGCATCTTGCAGATATTAATAAATGATAAGATCTTAATCTTCAAGTAATTCTAGATATGAAGCTTGTGCTTGATTACTAATTCGTTTAATTTTCAAGCTATAACAAGTATTCACAAAATATATGCATGATAATTAATTTTAGAAAATTTCAGTTTTTTTTTCCTACGACAGAGAGCTTTGTTATACGAGCCATTTGAGTTACATAATTAATATATACATATATATTATATATATATATATATATGATATATATACTTTGATCGTGTATAATCATCCACTCAGATCTTTACATGTCCCAGATCTCGCAAGGTTGTCCTAGATTAAAGTCGATGCGTCGGTGTGCGCTAATATCGATCCGCTTCTATTTTCGTTCCCTGTGAAACGGTACCCAAATATTTTATTCTTATATTTTAGTCTTATATTTAAGTAAAAAATGTGGCAGTTACATTTCTTTCTCAATAGGTATTTTAAAAATTTTCGACATTTTAAGTTTGATCTAGTTTCTATCGTGAATAGACCATTCAGTGATTCCAGTCGTCTTTTCGGAGACTTCAACAAACTTCTCTACGATTTCAATTATGACAGATTAAAAAACCATAAGATATTATATAAATTATGTGTCTTAAATGAAAAAAACGCTCACAAAAGCACAATTTAGTTATAATGTTTAAAAAAAAAAATCTGGACAAACATATAACGCCGTCTGCTTAATATTTATTCCTAAAATAAAATTGGATATAATTATTTATATAATCTCGTATATTATTTTATATCCACCGAAATAAGAAAGGAGGCGATAATGATCTATGACGTGTTTCTCTCTAAAAAGCCACCATTAAATAATGTAGAAACAATTCGTATCATTTCCACGAATAAGATGTATAGAAAACATGCCGGATAAATATATAGTTTTAAATTTTACATTGCATTTTTTGCAAAATCAAGTCATAGGATTTATCGACGAATCGTCCACTCATGCATTTAACATATTTTAGATTAATAAGTCAGAGAACGTCATCGACTGCAGATATAAAAATTACTCGAGTTCGTCAGCGAAATTCGGTCGAGCGTATCCCGAAAACGGTTCCAAAGCGGCAAACGAGTCGACAAATTGGATTCACGGGATGCTGGACGTTACATCGGAGATGCATGATCGGGATAAGGTGGTCCACACCGAACTCGATTAGATTTCTGGCGCCTCTCCCCTCCTCTCCGTTCCTTATACTGGCTCGCGACCCTTCGAGATTGGCCAGGCACGATTAATTGACGGTAGTCCCTTCGAGACTTCTCGACGAGATTCGAAACGACAGCTACGAATTCCAGGAGGGTGCGAAGAAAGGCATAAGGGTGTACGTACTCGACGTGGATCCGTGTCGGGTGTCAGTGCTTTAAGATTAAGTCATTTAGCCTAACTTGTTGATCGCAAATTTACGCTACGCTGTCTTGGAACGCGCCGAGAAGAGGAGAGGTCTTCTTAGTGTAATTAAACTGCCGTCGCGAGAGTGTCGCGAATTTTCAACGAAATATACTAAAATATTATAATCATAAAGATCTCGAAAATTTTTTTTCAACTGAGAAACTTGGAATATTAACAAATGTCGACAGGATCCATTTTAATGTTTCTCAACTATATCATGCGTAAATAATTTTTTAACGCTTGAATATTTTAATTATTTTTATTTATCTGTTTTAATTGTGTAAACGCAAAGATTCTTATGACATAAATGTATTACGCGTTCATCGATTACGATACGGCCGTCATTATGTATTTTCCTCGGGGTATAAATCCATTTATCATGCTGATACGTGTATCTATATCGTTAGTGACCGACTGTTAATGCTTGCTAATTAATAATCCCGCAGCGACCACCATAGTCAAAATTCAGGATCTAGAATGAGAAGTTCACTCCTGTCATTTGTCTTCGACCAAACTGCGTATGGGAAATAAATAAACGCGAAGCTGAGTATATAATGTCACGCGTTTGAAAGCGCAAAAGCAATACTAATTTAAAAGAGAGAAAATAAAACAAAAATATTATTATATATACTTTTCTTGAATTTTAATATCGGGAAAATAAAAAAAGCACCATTGATATGATTAAAAATGATGAATTTTATAGCAGAAAACTTGTCAATTTTTAACTAATATTAAAGAAAAGTTTATTCGAAAATGAACCAGATATGATATTTGCCGTTTCTAGATATTCAGCATAAGTTAATCTGAAAAGTATAGCGTGACATTTCGAATATGCGCACACGTGCCGAATCGGAGATTCAATTTAGAATCTTGGCAAAAGCATTCTCACTTGCGATATCTCGAGGACTTTCGCCGAGAAACGCGAATCGGTCAATCGGTCAAAAAAGAAGAACCCTGAGTGGAGAGAAAAAAGACGAGTCACGAGTGGCGTTCACGGTGGCAAAAGAAACATTGATTGAACGCGGAGGGTGCCACGCCGGTGTTGTCGAGGACCGATGAGGCGAATAATCGGATTTAGGGATTATCAGCTCTCTTCGATGTCGGGTCGGTATCATAGTTATCGGTATCGTCATCGATTTCGGGTGTCATAAGCGAGATAAACGAGTCATCGTTGTCGCAGTCATCGACACCGAAAATCCTTGATGTCACAAATTTATCTAGATAACAATTATCTTCGCGATTCGTTGAATCGGGAGAGAGAGAGAGGGTAAAAAAGTCAAAGACGGAATGATATTTAATATGCCATATCTAGTTATATTTTACAACGGAATCTTTCAAAGACCTTTCAACAAAGTATAACGAGATACAGTATCCATTTAAAAGATTATACATTTTCTCGTGAGTCTATTTTTGTAATAAAAATCCGCATCAGCTGTTTTCAAGATGCAGATCATAAAAAAAATTTCTCGTGAATTCCGCTTTAGAAGTGAAAGTAAACGCTGAATAAATATGCGGATGAAAGAAGTGACGATTTCGCCTCAGTTCGGAACATCTTATAGTCCATAAGATCTGAGCATCTCGCATCGCTGCCGGCATTTTTGCTGGCACATAGGCTGCCTTCACGCTCATTTTACGCTGGACCCTCTTATCTCGGCAATAAATTTCTTTCGATACGCCACGCGTGCCCTCCTCCATTCCGAGAATCATCCCTGAATAACCCTATCGAGCACCGTCGAACCGGTATGTGCGGTTTCTCGCACCCGGGAAAGATCCAGATAGGGATGCTGCGTTACGGTGCGTGTGGCCGATAATAACGCTAGTTTATCGCATGATTTATCAAGCGCGATTGTAACATCGGGGGTGGAAAGGGGGTCGGGGACCGTAGCTGTGACAAATTGTCGGTCTGCAGGAAGGGTGAGAGAGAAAGAGGAAGAGAGAGAGAGAGAGAGAGAGAGATACATCGGTCTACGCCTACATCTGTTTCCGTGCTAATACCTTGTATAACTCTTACGGGGGTTGACGACTTGGGGGACAGCCATGGGAAGGGAAAGCGTGGTCCGGAAGCGAGGAAGAAAGAGAGAGAGAAAGAGAGAGAAGAAGGGTGCGATCGCTCTCGTCGTCTACACTCGCCCGAAGATGTATCGCGCTCGATGTGTCGCCGCGCGTTTTTGGGCTCGATACAATATAAATAATACATCCCGTTCTCTTGCGTCGCGCTAGATCGCGAATGGTCGACGTGTCGATTTCCATCGCGACCGAGCGATCATCCATCATCTCGCGGATCCGCGCGGACAAGATCCACGCACGTCATTTTATTATCGCGGATTCAAAAGAAGCCGGAAATATATTTATCGATCTCAAATATAAAGGATTTGTCCTTATTCTATATTAAATTCTTAAGTTGTATTAAATAAAACTTAATTTTAATGAAACTTGGAAGTCTGCATTTCTTTTAAGAAAAAAATCGAAAAACTTTTTGATGATGAATGTTTGTGGCGATTAATAACAGCTCGTTTAATAAAAACTGCTCTTTGAAAGTTTATCCCGTCTTTAACTTTATTTGATAGAGATACGACAATATATTTATCTCAATAATTTTATTTTAATTGAAGCATCCATATATTATATAAGACATACAATAAATTCCACAGAGAAAATCTAGAGAGACAAAAAGTACAAAATACACGGAGCTACAATCTAAAGTTTTTGTGCGTTTCTTACAGCGTTGATAGATGTATATGCTGAAGAGCTGAGGGGGATTTAGACAACCTTCACACCTGTGTCCTATAAAAGTCGCGCATCTCTCCTTAAATTCTCGCAATATACTTAAACTTTTGAAACGTATATATATATTCACTTAAATTTAGCTCATTTTATAAATTCTTCAATCATCTTGTAAAATCTCGCAATTGTCTTGTATAAAATAGCGATAAAATGCATGTAATATACAGAAACGTTTAATTGAATGGAAATACACCAAATAGGGTTGCATGCATCAGAAAATGATTGATCGTTACTGTCTCAAGTTTGCGTGCATACCTACATTTAGCGTTTAAGATGGATCCTTCTCTTATTATTAACTCGTAGAATAAATATACAGATAACGCAAAAAGTAAACCGTTAATATATATATATATATATATATTCTAATTTGAATTTAATCACATTCAATTCCGGCTTATATATATATATATATATCTTTGATTTTTTTTACAATTTATAAATCCATGTTTTTCAAAACTTGACAAGCAATTGCTAACCACAATTTTCAAATAAAAATAAATCAAGATGAATACAAATAAAATAGTAAAGTCAATTTATTCTTTTGTTATAACGTTCAAATAGTTTAACCATGTTTAAAATTAACATGACGTACCCGACATATTGACCATAAAAATAATTCATCTCTCAAAATCGGCCGATTTCAAATCGATATTATTTCTTATGCTTCTTATATAAAGCAATTCTATTTTTTATTATTGTGTTCAAAGCAAATCTCTGAAACAGTCGATGCGCTTGACATACCAATCTAAAGTTCGCGAAAATTTGTTGCCGGCGGGGAAGGATAGGGGGCCAGAGGGAGAAAGAGGTGAAAAACGTTACCCCCGTATCCACTTGTAGTCGGATGCGGCCTGTCCAAGTACATTCCCTTCACGACTCGCGTGCTTTATCTGCCGTTGGTCGCCCCGAGGCCGACAAGCCCTGTATAGACGGAGCCGAGGAGAAGGGGCTCCGTAACAAACGCGGATCGTGTAAGGGGTCGAGGAGATAAAATGAGATCGTGTCTCGGGATCGGGCGGCGACAGGGGAGCGCCTGAAAGACAGAGGAGAAAAGAAATTGGTACATCGTCCGGGAAGAATGAGCCGGCCGACCGTCCCCGTTTCCGATACGAATATCTTGTCGGTGTATCCGAAGCGCCGGCGTTCGTGAGAGACGAGAGGACATTGTCTTTGCCGTCAGAAGAGGCCGAATCGTCCGATCGACCTTCGATCGTTCCTTCGATGTGGGAGAATTTTTCCATATAATCGGAAGATATATTTCGCAAACATTTTATTGAGAAATGTGGGGGCGTCCCTTTTTATATTTTTATATCTCTATCTTTTCACAAAATCTCTACTTTAAATTCATGAAGAAATAAAGATATCGCAGAGATATACGTGTAATCAGTCTAAATCTCTAAATAATTCATTTATTATTCGAAATAATATTTTATCAGGAAGTTTACGTTCTACACAAGACATTTCCTAAATATGTATGCTGACCATTTGTATCGTAAAATATGTCGGAATTGTGTTAGCTTGAAAAGTATTTCCGCGTGTTTCTCCCGATCCACTTGAGCGAGCTGAGGCCGCGTTTACGACCGAATGAGATAGCGCACGTTATGCTTGATGCGCTTACGTCACGTCAGACAATGCGTATTTCTTGACCACGCGCGACTCGGTTCAACCACAAACAACGTCTTTAAGTCTACATTCTTATTACCCAGTCTAGGGATAGCACATCGCGTTAGCTAGTACTACATTACAAACATATGAAATAACTCCAACCAGGAACTTGACGTAAAATGTAGTAAGAGATACAGTAGATAGTGGATAGTACACAAGGTAATTAATTTAAATATCAAGATTATGTTAAAATATAATTATTTAAAAAATAAAATTAAAAGTCTTAGAGAATTTTATTTTATTTTTTTTTTAGTTTTAAAAATATATAAACATATAAACTTTTTTTATTAAGAGGATACACAATTGATTTCATATGTTTAAAAGAAAAGAACTATCATAATCATTCATATCTTGTCATTAATTATATAGGAATTACGAGATTATTAACGTTTTACATAAATGCAGATTCCAAAGAGAATCATTAAATGCTTTCTGGAAAACGGACGAACCATCTTCCGGAATAGCTGGTAATTCGGTCGAATTACGGGAATCGCTCGCCAAACGAACGACTGAAATAACCAGGAAGTGCGCTCGCGGTGCGAATCGCTCGGGAAGCGCCAAACGACCGCACTTCCGGTTCGTGCGGCGAAGTGTTTCCTGCGCCCTACGCGCGAGGGGCGGCAACCCCTTCTGGGTGGTTGCGGGAGGGTAAAGGGCAACAATGCCGCGAGCAACCACTCGAGCGCCCGGCCTTTGTCTGAAAATCTCACTCGAGCCCTCCTTGTCGCTTTACCCTCTATCCCTCTCCCTCTATCCACTCTCCCGTTACATCTCCCCCGTGTTCTCGTCCCACCTTGTCGGTTCCTTCTCCGTTTGCCTCCTTTAACGGCGGGACACGTGTGATTGCTGTTCCTTTGAATTTTAAGAAAAAGACTCCCATGGGTACGTCTTTGTCTCAAGTTGCTTTGGCGTTCTAATCAAAAGAAGGAGAGAATAAGGGAGGGACGGACACGCTTGTTAAGCAGTTGAATTTAAGAGGAGGTGCTAGAGTTTATGACTAGGGAGAGAATGTTAGTCTCTATATGAATATTTCATCAAATTGTACTATTTGGCGTCTTAAGTTCCATAACGGACTTGATTGATAGCATAATATCAAAAGTAATAAATTGCAAAGTGCTTTTATGCGTTTAAAGCATATTAAGAAAAAGACAAAAATAAAATTTAAATATATAAAAAAAAAAACATAAAATAAAGTGCGAGAATTAAATAAGTAACATTCCTCGATAAGTGATAAGTCATGTGACATTATGCCATCGCTAGTAAAGGCAGTCTATTGGTGACAGTCGAAGGTGAACGCAGTCGTTGCGATTTACTTTGTCACTTAAACATGCAGTCGTGACAAATATCGGCGTATTTGCTCGCAATTATCAGTTAATTCCTAATAGCCGGTCGGTATTTTGCAACGCGCGCTGATTTCCGTCTCTTGAACTACTGTTCTTGAAAGAATGGCGATGCAACGGAGATCTCTCGCTAACGTCTGCGTAATCGACGTTAGAAGTTACGAAACGGGTTACAAAGTCGATTCTGTCGAGTGATGAAAGGCGGCACTATTACGAGCCTACGCGCCTCGTTGTCCACCGCAAAAGTAGATAATGGCACGTGTACACATTTTAATAATATGTGCGATAACGTAATCCTAATAAATCCTGTTACCGAATTACGAGTGAATTTTCCGTGGATTAATTCGCAATGAGAATTCACAATCACGAATTTAAAACTTGTTGATTGTGTTAATTATAAATATTATATATATAGCACGATTGTTACGTACGCGTAATTCTATGCGCGAATCATATATTAATAATATTTGATACACATAAACATTATTGACAGAGAAAAGAATTATTCATAAATTATTAGAAATAATTAATATATAAATTAATATAAGAAAATATTAATATTATATAGTTTCTTTTATTCAGAGAAACAAACAAAATTGATAAATGTAATGTATATTAAAAGATTAGAATTTTTATAAATTATATATATAAGTATAATTAGGTACAGTATTAATTTGCACGCGGAAACAATAATTGCAAATAAAACGTTTGTCGCTCTCTCCGAACAATCTCTCGAATAACATCTGATATCGCGTCACAATTTTCGTCGTGCGACCGTACCATCAAAAACGTTCGTAAAAGTGAACCGCCCAGCCTTATGAATAAAGTACGCGTATGTCATTCGGTACACAACGGCGGTTCCAGGCGACGAAAACGATGACGACGACGACGATGAGGTTTCCGCCCTCACGCGTACTGGTACCATGTTGCGTTATGGGTATCAGCCTGCCCATAAAACGGCATTAGCGCTTCCCCCCATATGCCGCCAAGTTTATTCGAACGAGAAGGAAAGGGCGATTCTCTCGTCGTCGAGGAGATCCGTTGTCCTTGCTTACACGACGACGAGGATCGCTCGAGGGTGATCGAAAGGCGCTGGTTATATAATAATATTCTCTCTCTCTCTATTTTATTTAAAATATAAAAAATTATATACTACTTTCTCTTTCGTGTCTATAGAAATTTAGAATTCAAAGAATGACGGTGTGAATTTTTATTTTAAGATTGATTCGAGTTGAATTCCCGGTTTGATTCGATTGCTAGATAAGCACCGAATGATTTTATTGTTTTAATCAGAGCACAAACAGCGTTAATAAAGGTAGTTACAAACCACTGTTTAAAATGCAAAGCACGCAGATATAAAATAATGAGTTTTCCGGACCAGTCGACATCTTATTTAATCATTATATTTACTGAATGTATATAATGCTGGATATTCTAGCAATTTATATGTCGAATAAACGCAACGATAGAAAAAGAAATAAAAAAAATTTTAGATTAGTTCTGCGATCGTTTTAGCACTGTAAAGATTCCACGCTATCCTATATATACTGCGTTAAATCTTGCAAGAACACAATTGACCTCGGCACTCGAGAGAAACGAGATGAAACGATCGCATCCACTTTGAACGACCTTCAAAATGGTGCTAGTCGAATGCATCCTCGCGGGGTGAAAGGCTC
Source organism: Formica exsecta (assembly GCF_003651465.1). Lineage (NCBI taxonomy): Eukaryota > Metazoa > Arthropoda > Insecta > Hymenoptera > Formicidae > Formica > Formica exsecta. The sequence continues at coordinate 266,817 of NW_021853558.1, forward strand.
TTTATCGAGCAGGAAAAAGAAAAAAAAAACCACGGACGTGATCGCAGCACGCGGGCGAATAAATGGCATGGGGACGCCGTTCCCTCCCATCTTCTTCTTGCCCGGGGCACCCCTTAAGCCTGGTCCACCCCGATGGGGTAATAGCGGACCGGCAGGGTGGCCGCAGTAACGACGCGTCGTCAGTTAATCAAGCCATTTCGTTCCTGCGGGATCGGAATGAGGATTCGGTCATCGATTTTCCTTCGGCCGCAGTCGTGCAACTTTCCCAACTTCGGAGAGAATACGGCCAGAGAAAGTTGACGTTCTCGTCTCTTCTCTCGCTTCAAGACAATCTGCACGTATTTTGCGGTTGCCAGTCGAACAGCGAAGAAAAGAGAAGAAAAGCCGGGTTCTCTCTCACGAAAATATGCGACATGTAGTTAACGTCAAGTTTAACTCTGTCTATAATTTAAGTTTGAATTATAATTTTAATTATAAGACTCGAAACGGGAGGGAATTCAAATATATACTTTATTGACATGAATTTAAATTTTACTTATTGATAGCAACTTTAAGTACGTCCTCTCGTTTAACGAAGACGGCAAAATAAATATAAATGTAACATTTATATCGTCTCGCGAATATCAATAAAGACATACGATATGGAAATCTCGTCGTACGGCGAGGTAAGTTTTAACACGCTTATGGAAGTTTGGCTCGTCGCGGAACAAGATCAGAAACTCTAACATTTCAATAGACCCACTTTTGCAACTCTCCTTATGATCCTTTTAGAATTTGAACTTTAATGTAAACGAGCTCAAGTGCTTTGTTAATAAAATTGGACGAAAAAATTGTTTAATCGCAATTTTTCTGGTTTTCACGACACATCGTGGTAATAAAATCTCTCAATTAAAAATAATATAAAAGATATTTATAATACAAAAGAAACATAAAACATAGATTTTCCTTGTGTTATGTACTTCGTTTAATTTAATTACACAAAAATGTCTCTCTCTTTTTCTGTCACTCCTAAAATATCCTGTATTATATTGCATTACATATTACATGATATCATATTAGCGTTGTTAATATTAATTTAATTTATTAATTTTATATTAATTTATAAAATAATTTATATTTAATATGATTAAATAATCATGTTAATTTATTATCATATTAATATTAATTCTATCATTGTATTATTATATTAATGACATATATTTTGTATTACGCGTAACATTAATTTTTCCCTATTATATTATCACATTTTCATCAAAATCGGAAGAAAATGTGCTATATCTGTACACCGTATGCACAAATAGCAAAACCACGACTATTCCTATGCAATGTCGCTCGGTCAACCAAAATCTCTCAAAAGATCAAGTGACGAAGTGTCCTCTCATCTTGCTCATACTACCTGGAAGACCAGTGGGATCTTCCTCGGTGGTCACCGCGATGATACGCGAGGTGTACCTCGCTCGAGTACCGAGTGTATTGTCATTGAAATTCCCGGACGATTCCCCTAGACCAGTCACCAGGGAGAAGGAAAAGGGCAAGCTCCGCGCACAATTTCCGCCCATCGGGGTTCGACGATCGAGGGACGAGACCCCAGTTCCGTCGTAATCCCGCGACTGAAAGCCTCGTTTAATATTTATGATTTATTTCGGTTTAATTCGACGCGCAAACTAGAAGCGTATTTGTATTCTAGCGGCTGGCTGGCTCGTCGCCGCGCTCGCCGTCAGAGCGATTTTAATCCCTTGAGACCGGATCTTGGCTCCAAGTTCGGAGTTTCACTCCGCGATTCGAGAAGAAAATGTTCCCCGAGTTCTCCTCTGAATATTACATTCTATTCTATTCTGAATGCGCTACAAGCTTTCGCCGCTTTGTAACGAGTCGTATCACCTTTTATTTGTGTGGATATTGTGGATATAAAATCTCCGTAAAAAAAAATAATAAAGAATTATACTAACGTAAAGTCTACCTTATAATAACCGACGAATAAAATCTCATTATCTATTTGCATCCCTTAAACGCAATTGATTAAAATCTCTTCTTCGCAGTTCGGAAGCTGTTTATGTCTCAAGATTATTTCATATCTTGACAAGGTTTGACGAGAAACATTATCTTCCGTGATATCACGCATGTATGTTTTATATATTATATTTTCCTTATTAAATTCGTCTGGATGGGATTGATTGTCTTCATTATCAACGAGACACGTGTTGGGTAACGTCGCAAAAGGGTTAATCGACGGAAGATCCGATAATACACAGCGATACAAGTTTCAAGAAGGCGGCGACGGTTTTATAAGCGCGGCGGAATCGTCGGCGTTATTGTCCCGACAACAATGCGCGATAGAAATGCCTTCACCCTCGCATCCGGCGATCCTAGAAGCCTAGGGGAGAGAATTACCCTCTGCATTAACTCGCGTAATTGAGATTTATTAATCCGGCGGCCGGTTAGTGGCCGCGCACCAGCCGTATCCTGTTCTTCACCCCGACTGAGGTTGGGGGGGGGGCGTAACTTTATTATTATTATAGCAAAGTACACGTGCATTCACCCGGTAGGATTTTTCGGGGGCAGGAGAAAGGCATTTGTCACCTTAAATGAATAAATGATGTAGAAAAGTATTTATTTCGGCAAATAGGGATAAAGGTATATATAAACTATTATATTTCCGATTTATCGCATCTTTTTACATCTTTCTTTCATTTTCTCATTTTAAATATCTAGATATCTTTCCCGAAGAGTAAATTTTAATCGTTCATAAAATCGCGACATGATAAGACATAAAGAGTATACATGTTCGCAGAATAATATGGTTACCAGAAGTTAAGTTACGACAGGGCGTAAGCCTGCGGGAAAGTTTCATATTGCTAGATTAAGCGTTCAACCTCCATCTTGGAGTTTCTCTCTCTCTCTCTCTTTCTCTCTGCTTTGCCATCTTCTCCGTTAGCGTCTTAAGCCGGACGGCCCTAACATAAGTTATAGGCGCGACTTTCATTAAATGGTCCGATGACGGATCACTTTGTTTCGTTTATATTAAAGGCGGTGCTGAAACAAGATTTAGGCGACGATATTATGATTTCTAGAGGCACGATTGTCCTTAATTCAAGACTTCCCGGCTACGTGACTACGATTCATTTGCGCGTTATCGGCACGACGATGGTAGCTTATGATTACAACCGGTCTGAAGGGAACATTAAAAAATACGCTGCAGTTCCACGATCTTTAAAAGTATAGACAAAAATTTCATTCAATAAGATTCATCTAATGTAAAATTTTACGAAACATTTTAAGAGAAATAGAATACGAATTTTTTATAACATTGATTTAATATAATATGTAAGTTTTTTATTTTAATTTAATAACGTATAAATATTCAAAAGAAAAATCTAAAGTTTTTCTATTATACTTATTTAATCTCTGTTATAAAGATTCCACTATAAAATTTATATTGATAATACATAATACCAAGAGAAATTTTTATTTATAAAACTCTCAAATTTTTTTTTTTTTTGGGGGGGGTTGGTTTAACTCTGTATTGTCTGTTTTAAAAGAGATGCACTTTGCATGCTCGAATGTCACTTCATTATTTTGTCAGATGCTAGTCGAGCCACTTTTCGAGGAAACAGATGGCACATTGCACGCCGGATGAGAAATGTCCATCGATGTATAATGCAATTTTGTTTCTTGCTTCTTGCAGAGGGATGGCGAGACTCGGTGTTGGGGGCCCCGCGTCGTTTATTGGTGACTCTCGGCAGTCTCTCCAGGGACAGCTCGCCATGTCCTGCCGCGGTAAGTCACCACTTTGTTCATCCTTTATCAACAAAAAGCCCTACTGAAGCGATGATTCTTATTTGCCATGCTGCGACAAAGCGAGATACGCCGGAAGGGACTGGTCGATAAGATCTGGAAGCTTTATCTTGTCGTCTTACGACAATAATAATAGAAACTAAAATATCATGATTCTTGCGGAAACAAAAGGAAAAGAATCACGATGTAAACGTTTAGAATTTAAATAACATAATTTGAAATATCGTTTGAAATATTCTACGTTGATTAAACGTGGATTTTTCTTATCTTTATTGCTTTTTATTTATTTCCGCACTCAGTATTTAAGAAATTCTAGAAAGAATACTTCAATGAGTTTTATTTTCAAAAATTTGATGAGACCAATAATTTCTTTTTCATTAGCATTTTCGCTCTTCTCTCTCATTAGAAACACTGTATGAACTTTTTATCGCCTTTTATATACGTTCGCGTTTTCTCTTTCAGAGAATTTTTATTCTTAAAGCATAAGTAACGCGAAGCTTAAATTCTCATACTTTCTGATCTACCTTCTTCCATTTTTTGATTTTAAAGTGAACAAATCGGAAGAAATTGTATTCGCAAAATTTGCGACGTAATCGTGCGCGAAATTATGATCGTGTCACTACAAATTTCTGCAACGTCAGAGCGAAAATCGCGTTGTATGTGGAATGTATAAATTTTCATTAGCATTTCGACACACAATTGGTGCCACCAATTGTGTCACCGAAATTTATGGCCTCGAATCTTCCCACGAATCGAGTATTGCGCTGGTGAGTGAATAAATTGTAGTTCTGCAGTAATACAATTGCATCTATCAAACGCCACCGACATTTTTCGACATCAATACATTACGTCAGTTCCTATTTTCTTTTTTATAAATTACTTAAATATTGAATAGCAAGTAAAAAGTATATCAAATATATTTTTAAATAAAAAAGAAATTACGATCTAATGTTATATATAAACGTTGCAAAGTTACGAAGTGATAATTTATAGATAGTGTAATAAATAGGTGTTTGATCGTAAAATGAAATATGAGAATTAAATCCTGGAATTTTGCGAGGAACGTTGAGCGAGATTCGAAGGCAAATTCGAAAATCGCTTCCCGTTTCGAAGCTACTCGATCATGCTTTCGCGAGAGTTTCACCTGATTCCGCTCCGTGTGCATTCGCGAGCAAACTCCAACGCTGTGATCCACGTGCAATAAATTCTACCCTTCTCACACTCTCTCTTCACCCCGCACGCATCTGTCGCGCTGGTAACGAGATCGTATCTGACGCGCTATGCCGCGTGTCATTTACATACTCTTCACCCCCGAGGCGATGTACGCGGGACGCGCGGGGGTGTATCGTTCGGCCTTGGTTTGATTTACATTTCCAACACGGGGCCGAGGATCAGTCGTGCCCTCGAGGTGACGGATGCGGGGATTGGTATAGATGACGGAAAGAAGCGCTCACGCGAAAGTCTCACCTGCAGACCGCCCGCAGGAAACGAGATGAGATGCAAATTTACTTATGAAATGTATCACACTTTCGCTCGACAGCATATTTCAACAATATCGCGTCTTTTTATATATATTTTCATCTTATCCACAATATTATTTTTGTCGTAAAAATGTGCGCATGTATAATGTATATCCAAAAATACAAATATAATGAAGTAATTAATAATAAGATGTAATATAATCGTATTAGAGCATTTTTTAATCTTCTTATATTAATTTATTATTTTTCATATTTTTTGGTATTTGAAAAGTGTAATATATTCCAAAAGAATATAACGGGTTTCTTCCTCTTCGACAAATGAAGAAGAAGTTAAAAATATAATATATCAAGAAAATCTCCGATATATCTTTGCACAATACGTTCACGCGATGTAACTTTTAAAACTGAATACTTACACATCTACATCAAAAATCATTTATTATATAATATTCTTTTCATGTGCCAATATTATTTATCGATCTTTTATAACTTCAAAATACGAGAAAATCGCGAAACGATATTAAGGGTAATTAAAAGAAGAAGGAAGAGAATCCGGCCGAGTTACTGCGCGAACTTTGAGCTGCACTAATGCTCTACGACAGACAGAGAAGAATAAGTATGTCGGTGCACAAGTTGGGATAATAAATTCCATTAGGGCAAGAACTCACGTCCGAAAACGCGATCGCCGTTAGGCGGCAGAAAAGTACCGGACTTGAGTGGAAATGTCGGGGGTAAATTGTTAGCGCAGGGAGAATCGCCTGCGGAAAGTTCATCGGCCAACTTTCCTTCCGGCAAACTTTGCTCATGCATGGCTTCCCCTTAAGGGAAACTTTAGCCGGAAAATCCCATGCACGAATGTATGTATAAATGCGAAGGATATATACGTGCGAGATATACACGCGACATAGTTATCTATGCACATACTGGATGTGTATCATCTCTAACTTTATTACTTAAAATATTATTTATTCCTCTTTTAGTATTTACAAAAATATTCTTTACAAAGTAAAGTGTTGCTTATTTTAATCTAATATTATATTTTTAGCAAATTTCAATGTAACGTGTTGCAAAAATTGTGTTACTTTAGTATAATAAAATTAAATTGTAAATTGCGTTTTAAAATATCGTATTTTCTAAAAGTACTTCTAAAATATCTTATTCGATCAAACGCTAGAGCATTTAATTCCTCGCGAGAGAATGTTATTTTAATTTTAGTATCTCATAACATTTTAAAATATTAAATCTGATTTTACTTTTCTATAACCTTTTAATAAATTATCGTTCGCGGGTCGCAGGTGCCGTCCAAAGAAATTGTGGTAAACCCCGCCACCAACTACGGATCATTCAATAAGGTTGAGTATCTTTCGCAACTTTTCACCTCGCCTCTCTTAAACGCAGGATGTGCCGTCACTTCGGTATTAAAGTTCACTCACATATTATGCGAGCACTTTATCGCGCCCACATGGCCACATACGTATTTCTCATAGCTGTCATCTTTATCACGCTATTCGCGAAAATTGCATTACGAATAACACGGTCAATTCAATTATTAATTGCACTGGAAATAAAACCGATTTACACGATGCTTTTAAAATACGATGAAAAACTAATGAATAAGATACATAATTATATGCACATAAAAAAACTAAGTAGTTTAGTAGAGCACTATGAATTACACTATTACTCGTTTAATAATTATTAGTAGAAATTGCGTTAGGGGGAGAAGATATATATAAGAAAAAAATATTTTTCTAGGAAAAACTTTCCAATAAATTGGTTTCCGTGTTTAAAAATTTCACAGCAGAGTCTCTCTTAACGAAAACTCGAGCTAAACATTATATTTAACACGCCAGAATGTGTATACGAGTTTATAAATTTGAATCCTAGCGCGTTACATCGATCATTGCTTATTCACCCAAAGAGTCTATAGTAAGTGAGATTCCAGACGCCCATAAGAAAATTACTTTCGCGAGATGAAGGCGTAGGAGAATAAGGAGGAGGGTGGAAAAGCTAAGAGGGTGGAGGTATTCGCGGCTCGTCACTTCCAATATTGGTTTTATATTGGATTTTCGTTTCTTGCACACGACGCGTCTTTGATTTCAGCTGCTTTAAAAAAAAGACAGCCCAATCTCGAATTTTACTCGCTCTTTCCGGAAGTATAAAAGGGCGCGCGCAGGAGGGATAGGATAGAAATAAACGCGCGGCCAGTGGGTCCTCGTTATCGATCGCCAAACCAGGTGTTACCACGCCCAGATGTCAATTAAAAACAAAAAACATAAAAAATCGTGTGTCGATTGATAATTCGATTTATTGCTCGTTGGCAATTAAACCGATTGAAGTTATCATATTTATTAATAATATTATAATTAATTAAAAGAGTGTACTTTGTGCAAATAAAAAATTCGAAACTTTAGTTATTTGTTTTATATTGCATAAATCACTTATTATAAAGGATAGAAAACACAATTTTTTTTATGTAAATATTTTACACGGGACACGAGTGTTTCTATTCAAAATAAATTTAATTGAGGCTTAATTACTTTTCATGCGAAAGGCGCCGCCCGCTTGTAAATCAAAATTCGAGATTGCTTGACATCGCTTGGTCAAACGTGATCGGGATCGCGATTCGTGATCACGGCACACGTCGACGAGTGGGGCTTAGGAATGATGTTAAGCGGCGAGCCGCAAGTCCACTTATTCTACCTGAATGCACCCTCAATCCCTTATATTGTATTAAACACGGCCGAGCGGTTGAGCCAATCTACAAGTAACATCGATACTAATTTACGTGTTCATAGCAATTGTGTGAATCTTAATATTCACAATTTTTTATAAACGATATAAAATTCCAAAGTATTATTTTTAGAATACATTTTTCTATCTCATGCTTATTATCAATAAATTTGGAGAGACTATATAATGATTTCTGCGCCAACAAAAGTATCGAGAATCTCCATTAAATTTAAACTTGCCTGCGCGATTTTTCTTAAGGATGCACCGTCATGCGATGATTGTAAATAACGCGTTATCGCAAGATCCGATAACGGCTAATTTATTTACGAATCGCCAGGGTGGTGCACGCGTGAGTCACGTGCCATCTGTCATCCGCTATCCGCTTTATTATGACACGTGGAGTGCACTATGTCCTATTATACACGATGACTGAGTTTTTCCTCGGCTCTCCTTCATTCCCGCGAACGTGAGTCGACAAATTTGCGAACCTGTCGATAGGATTGGCGATTCTGGGATAATTGTCGAGATTATTGATAGAAAAGATCGCAATAATTGATGAATGCTATCAGATTTTGAAGAGATTTAAATAAACTAATTTTAGATTTTATTGATTTTAAGCTTTTATACATTTTCCTTCATTTTGTACTTTTTATTTCTTTATTATATTATTTTACCTCTTTATCTTATATTTAATTGCGTTGTCACTTTTAGCAAAGCGTAAGATGATACATAGTAGAAACAGCCGTCAAAAGTCAGACGCAGGAGTTTGCAAAGAATTTACTATAATTGTTAGCACAGTTTTTTACGCATCGCTCGACACGCGTATCTTTGTTATCATTTAGCATAATATTAGAGCCTAAAATCTGTTATCTTCATTGGATAATCTTGTAAGCCAATATGAGCTAATTACGACATTAAAGGCAACCCGACGCGACTAGCAAATTCCAGCGCGAAACGCTCTCGGAAATCAAAGCGTTTCGTTGATGCTTGTAACACCTTAATGCCTTTGCTCGCGATAAGCACCGTTTTGGTAACTATGAGTTTGCAGGACGATGAGATGTCTCGAGATGTTGGTACGGTCGATCCATTTTCGTTAATAAGCGGGATCTAGGGAGGGAGCTCTCGTTTTGAACTTCAAAGCGCGGACGAGTGTCGCTAACTAAACTCCGAAGCGGCCAGAAGCGAGAGAGAGAATGAGTTTGCCGTTTCCAATCCGAGTCCATTTCGTGATTAAGCGCAAACTTCTGAAGCAGCCCCCCAGGACGCGCGTAAATACGCGCAACATGCGTTACGTGCCTCCTATTCACGAAAGCGCGGCTGACCCTACTCGAATCGCAAAGTTCGATCGTCGACGAATAAATACGAGAAAGTAGCCAAACTCGAATCTTTCTTTTTATCATTCCATTTATACTATTTATATTACGTGAATTTACGTGGGAAAAAAATTCTACGGAAAAATAGAAAAATAACTTAAACTTTAAAATTACATCACTCACTGTAGAAAACTCATTATGTATTTTGTTATACAAACTTTCAAGTTTTATATTGTGCTCCTTCTACGATATTACGTGTATCTTTTAATTTCGGCACGTTTAAGGACTAGATTAAGAAGATCCCGTAAATGTACGACGAGCGGGAAGCTTTCGAGTGTTTTAAGGCGTTTAAAGTTGCACGAGCGAAAACAAATCATCGACGAAGGAAGGAAGGGTCTCCCCAATAGGTCTCATCGATATCGGGTTGCTAATGGTGTAAGCCAAACCTGCTGCCATAAAAACGCACGTTGGTATAATTGAAGGGTGGACCGTATCGTTATCTAGCAACTCTCTCTCTCTCTCTCATTTTTTTTTCTCTTAGTTTTTCTCATCAATCCATTCCTCTCGTTTCCATCACTCTCTCACTCTCTTAATTGCTCACCGAATTATTCTCTGACGAAACTAAATTGTACGGAAATTTATGCTTCCGGACGCGAACAAGTGCCGGACGTGCTCTCGCCCGTCATTATCAGCGCTAATCACTAATATCGAATGTCTTACTTGCAGCTTCCGGATAATCTCGCGCTCGAAAAAGAATGATTTTTTCCGCAGATAATAAAGAACATTGCAGAGCACGTTGGTATAATTGAAGGGTGGACCGTATCGTTATCTAGCAACTCTCTCTCTCTCTCTCTCATTTTTTTTCTCTTAGTTTTTCTCATCAATCCATTCTTCTCGTTTCCATCACTCTCTCACTCTCTTAATTGCTCACCGAATTATTCTCTGACGAAATTAAATTGTACGGAAATTTATGCTTCCGGACGCGAACAAGTGCCGGACGTGCTCTCGCCCGTCATTATCAGCGCTAATCACTAATATCGAATGTCTTACTTGCAGCTTCCGGATAATCTCGCGCTCGAAAGAGAATGATTTTTTCCGCAGATAATAAAAAACATTGCAGACATCGCGGATTCACAGTTCATAATTTCTTCAGTATCTCTTTAATGTTTAAGATAGACATCCAAATGTTCCATTTCTCTCAAATTGTAATATTCACAGCGTATTATTTTATCATTCAAGAATCAAGACTTTTTTCGAAGCAAAAAGTAATTCTTAATATTGTCAATTTTCAACGATTAAAAAGAAATTAAATTTTAAAAAATATTATAACATTATTTATTTATTTTTTGTATTATTGTATAATACTCTTTACATTGTAACTGAAAAATCTTATTTCTTTTTCTATATTTCCAATCCCGATTTACTATACAAAAAAAGAAAAGAAAAATGAAACAAAAAATGGGGTTGTGAGTTTTGCTTACTCATGCAACGCGATATAACTACGCTCCTGGGAGCCATTCACCCTTTAAAAAACCATATTAAATCGATACACGAATGTATTAAAGTTCTCTCAAAAAAAAAATCAAGCAACGACGATCACTCCCACTCCGTCATTATCGAACAATCGAATAAATTTTAATCAAATCAAGCTGAATCACTTGTCGGAGCGAAATCGAAATATCACACGAAGACGCGATTAATTATTCGCGAAGCACTAATTTGCGCTTAAATATACTCGTTACATATAAGTTATTTACTGCTTTACAACATTGTCACTAGTCGTTTGGGTACTTAGCTTCCCCTTCAGGATAAACCTTCCAGGTACTAAGCCCTCCCACCAACGACAAGGTGTACCCGTTGGGAGGGTTATATTTTATAATTTTATAATATAATATAATTTGTAATTTATTTTATAAGTGAGGGATTATATACCTACATATATCCCGTTTTAACATAAGTAAATAAATATACAATTTAAAATTAAAGGATCGTAACACAAAACAATAATTTATCATTTCTATTTTTGTCGTTCAATTTTTATTTGAAATAATAAATAATCACGCAGAATGCGCGTTTCAACAAAAAACTACAATATTATCGCGATACAATTTCATGTTGTTTATCAAAATTCAATTAATCTTTAATTATAAGAATTATAACGAATTATGTTTCCATATCTGTCGTGATATGCGTTTCAGAAAAGAATTCGACAATATATGGAACATTTCGCAATACTTATTACTTTCTCGCTTGAGTTGCACCGCTCGAATGACAATAAGATGATCGCGTATCCTAACAAGAATATGTCGAGAAAAATGATAATCTCAAACATCGTACGAAAATTAATCTGTTACTGCCTCAAAATATTCAAAATTTTACGATATAAATTTTATGATTATTTTCTGTGTCTTCTTGTATTTCAAATTAATTTCGAATAATTGGGCCAATATCGCATATGAAATCTAATATTTATTTAAAAAATATTATTTAGTTTAATGGTGTGAAAAATTTATTTGTGTAAATTTATTTAATATTATCATTTTACACGAAATTTTCATATTTTAAGAAGACATTCCTTTTTTTTTAATTTGATATTTTTCAATTGCAGTTTATTAAATAATATATGACGTAAGACAATAAATGGCGCGCGTATAACATGAGATTTGTAATATTCTAATAAATAAAAATCGAGAAGCTACGTGAAAAAAATAAACACGCGAGGCTGCGTGACTTCGACGTGACGTGACGAGATTGTGCGATGTTGTGGAACGCGAATGCTATTTTTTTCTTCAAGGCCGCTTATTTTTCACGATGTGTACGCGATTGACGTCATCGAGGCCGCTGACGCAAGTCGGGAAGACAAATTCGGGGGTGACATTCTTCCATGGGGGTCAAGTTCTCGGTCGCCTCATTAGAAACGCGAGCATAATCCCAACCCGCTACGCTCTCCAATTACTGTTCGCCCGTTCCTGGTTCAAATCAGGTTCAGGCTCGAGCCAATGGCGTAAACATGTTGTCGCTCGCAGATAAAGTTCAGAAATTGTTTCAAGCTATAATTATTTTTTTCTTTTTTTGAAAATATTTTTCATGTCAAAAGTTTTTATAGCGAATAATTTTTATTTATCAGAACGTCAAGGAATATAATTTCTTTAAAAAATTCAAATTAATAATTCAATGGTTTAAAAAAAAAATCAAATTAAATATATATTTTTTAAGAGAAAGAGAAAGAAAGACTTTCTAAAATTTATATAATAATAATATAAAAAAATTCCAAACGTTTTTATAACTAATATTAATGAAATTGGAAGAAAAAAATTATGCTTTTTCAATAATTAAAATTTATATAATGAGTTACTTTCTTTTTAGTGCTTTTTATAGGTAATTTTACGGCGTAATTAAATTGTTCTCTCGGATTCGCCTAAAGGGCGGCAAGCTACGCCACTGCGGCGAGGCAGAAAAACCCTCTCCGCGCCCTTCGCCAACGTACAAAGAGTTTGCGCGTCGTTCACGCAAAATCCGTAATTGCTTCGCACGGTTGCACATCCCTGACTGTTTGCCAATTTGCTCGGTTTGCCGCTGTTTGCGCTACGTTGGAAATGCCGCGGCAGCGGCCATTAGTATGGCGTTTCATCCCTTAAAAAGTATTTTAACTCTCCAGTTTATGTAGATCACAGATTTCATCGCGTACAATACTCTGTATTAGCATTATAAATTTAAAACTATAATTTTTCTTTCATCGTCAAATACAGTTCTAATAATAATAGGAATTCTTTATGCCATTTTCATAGGGGGTGTTTCAGAAAATATCTTAAAATATATTACAACTTAATCAGAGTCAAAAGTAAAATAAGAAACTAAATTATGAGTTGCGATCTTGGATTTTTTTCATTAAAGCAAACTTGTAATTTTTAAAATTAACTAAAAGTGCGCGAATAAAAAAGAAGATCGGTGAGATTCCGAGATATTTCTGTAAAAATATGACAAGCTGCACTTTTCAAGAATTCGATATGCGAGATGCTGAGGCAGTTAGTCTGCTTTATCACCGGCATTTCTGAGCAAACATCATTAAGTTCGCGAGAGAATCGTGCTAACGAGGAAAGAAGGAGCCGTTAAGGAAGACGCCGGGACAGGACCAACGCCCTACGGCATCCTTTTTAAGTCCACGGTGGAATATTGCGGAATGAAATCTTCGTTGCGCTTATCCGCGCTGCGGATAATCTGACTTTGATCATCGTCATTTCTCCGGAGAAATTGGCGCAAACTTTCGTGCCCCTGGCAATCGTTTCGTCCCTCTCGAGCACCGCCGAAAAACTTATTTTCTCCTTGAATTGAAGAGCAACCCCGTCAAAGAAAAAGGACAGTTTGTTTATGCGTGAGCAAGAACATTCCCGAGAGATTGTGCATCGCGCCAACTAACGAGCAGAGGAAACAAGCTGATTTAGTTGCGATATTTTCTTAATTCCTGAGAAGACAGTTCATTAATGTCAGACTGGGCAAAATTAAAGAAGCAAAGATCGCATCGTTAATTAACGAGAGGTTAGATGTAATAAAACTAAAAATGCAACAAAAATTTAAGTTGTATACTCTGTTCGTAGCTGCATCTAGACAGCCTTGCTCCTCAATTTCCTAATTGCCAACAAAGAGCTCCCGTTAATATCAACGTTAATTCATATAAATCAGTTTGTTCATGTTCGGAAAGAAATATCACTACATTATAAATAGATTAAAATAGCAGTTACAATTCTCTCAGTCCACATAGAAATCAGTGCAATGATAATTACGCAACGTGTATTTATGGCGATATTAATCAGTATCCGATTCCGAGCAACGCTCGGCTGGCTTCGATCAAGCACCCTCGTTTGCTCGACTCGATAATAATCAATCGGACGTGGCTGCCATTCAAACGTACTGAATTCGAAATAACTGCCTGTCCACTGGTACCCACTCGTTTCCTCCCTCTCTCACTCGCCCCGTCTCCCTTTTCTTTCCTTTCTCGGATGTGTAATAATCCGTTCGATGAAATCCATTTTCACAGCAAATTATCGACTTATTAACTAATTTCTTGCAGTCCGTCTACGTGGAATTGTTCAGTTTTACTGAATTGTTTTATTTCTGCCTGCTTTTAAACGTTTGTTTTTATTCTCAAAACTCACAAGAATATCGACAATGGCAATTATTTAAAAAAGTATCATAATCGCATTTTTATGCGTTTATAATTGTTAAAACGTAGACAGCATTATTCGAAAAGTAGTTGTGAGACAAGATATATATACATTAGTTCAAAAGCATTAAAATGAACCGCAGAGTGCATTTTGTGTTAATACTAAATGCTTAATGGACGGAAAATATCATTTCCAGTATCATATTGCGTATGCGTATGATAATACACGAAATAAAATTAAAAATTGACATCGCGCGGAGACGAAATTGTCTCCCACAAATTTTCCGCGCATAGTTTTCCTTTACGAGCGCATCTTAGGTAATGTGTATCCTCCATCACGAGAGCGACGATTCGCAATTTCCCGTGGAAGTTCCCTGGTGGACTCATGGTATGCAAACAGAAACGAGATAGGTTGAAAAAGGGGGATAAGGGGGCTGGCAGGGAGAGAAACAGGAGGGAGTGCGGCGGACTGCGGCGAGGGGAGTCATCGGGACGGTCGTCTAGCAGTGGTACAGCGGGAGTGTTACTAATTGGAGGGGCACCGAGGGGAGGAAACCTTGTTATCTCTTAATTGCTACGACCCTCCGCGCTATTTTGCATCGATAAGGAGCAACCCGGCTCCGTTGTTTCGCGAACCGTGTCGATCGTGCTCATCGATTTGACTCCTCGACAGGATTATTCGGCGGGATGTAACAATTCATCGTCTCGTCCTCCTCTTTTATTTTTTTTTTCTTCCTTGTGCTCCGCTGCGCGCGATCCAGTGCGCAATGCGACACACAGAGTGATATATCCCGCAGTTAAATTCTAGTCTTTCTTTTCTTCATCTTTTTACAAGTTTACGCGAGATACAAAATCGAGGTGCAACAAATAAAAACTTTATGTCTAAAATTGTTCCGGTAATTTTTCCAAACTTTTATCGCGGAACCACGTATTCCCAGTATTGTATTTTTATATTTGAAAGCAGTTATCCAGAAAATTTTATCGGGGGCACGACAATCCCCCCGATCTCGACTCGCAACGATCGTCGCGACGACGGATAGCAGGCGATTCGCGATTCCGTGCACGAAATGAATCCGAGGAACGCATTCTCGTAACGAGTTCGATTATCCTTCGTGGCATGAGTCAGTCGATCCCTGTTCCTGCACCTCTCGCTACGCGACGCACGCCCTCCCTCTCGTTTCATTTCGCCTTCCATATAACGGGTGTACGGATTCCCAGGAGATTTTCCGCCCCCTTTTCAAGCCTCATTGCTATGCACCGCTCGAAACTCCGCTAACGACCTTACACCCCCTCCCCCGCACCGCCGCCTCCTCTCGGCGATCCCTCCTCTGGAGGCCACCACATTCTCGTATCCGAAATCGCTCGGCCCGAAACTCCTTGCGCGTGTCCCGAGCCCTTTGATCGCGGCGATCGCGCGGGAACTTGCGTCGTAACAAAAGTTTCTTGACACGCGCGCGAATACGGTAGGACTCTATTTATCGGAGCAGATAATACCAAGGGAAAGTTTTCCTAAAGAAAGTTCGGGAATCGGTAGAATACTTGAGGAATTGAAAGTAGCACAAGTTGATATTCTGCAAAGTTAGCGTTACTTAATTTTAACTTGCTTCTTAGATCAGATTCTGATCGATTCTTTTTTACAAATTAAACAAAACGTTAATCTTCTAAAAATACTTATTCTTTCTAATAAAACTGAAATAAGGTGCGATAACTTATTAATTTTCAATTTTTATAAATGTATTAATTTTCATATCTCTTTACGAGACTCAGTTAAGAATACTTTTTTTCGTATTGATGAACTAATTAAAGTTTTATAAATTGCTCAAACGAACACGCGTACGACAAAATGGTTGGCCCAAGGGCTAATGAGTCTATAAATACGCGAATATAGTAAAAAGGGAGTAAAGTCCATTACAGAATGACAGCGAGTCTCCTTCTTCCTCTCCCTACTTTTCTCTCACTCACGTTAGCTCGCCGGAAACACTTCAGCTGAAGGACGAGGGTGTTCGGATCGCAAAGTTGGTCTTGTTAGGCCTGCAAAAGGGGATTCCGCTCAACCAACCGTGCTAGCCTTAAGGGCCCTTACTCCACCAGAGGCACGCTTCGTTTCTCGATTGATTCTTTATTTTACAATCGCCGTGGCTTCGCAAAGGGCAACGAATACACGAAGGCCCGGCGTGGAGACAGCGCCGTCCATGACCCTTCCGTCTGCCAATTTCCGGTTGCCTTACGTCATCGTTTTCCACATCGTCTATTCGTCTCCGGCGATACTGACTCTCGAATACTACGTTACGCAATAGTAGCCAACACAGCTTGTAACATTTTTAACTCCTAAGTAGAGAGAGCGACCGGCCTCTCACAAACGCTTTTAATTTTTCTCTCTGAATACAAATTAATTTTAAAGAAAGATAAAAACACGCCAAATATATAAAAAATATTCAAACTTGTATGCAACAGATGAAAGTTTAAAAAAAATAAGATCATCTATATGTGCATCTATGTGTGCATTATATATGCTCCTTTTTGTGACAAATTGTATCGATGAATAATTTTAGTAGAAAATATATGTGTATGTGATAGATAATAATATATACTCTCAATACATTGCTTAAATTGGAAATCTAATCTATGTTTTACATTACATTAAATATAATGAAAGAATCGTTAAATTCGATCTTCTTTCTCACAGTAATCGCCTATTTCCGTCATTCGTTCGATTTGCAGAAGGAAGAGGCTCTACCGAGTCTTCCGGTTCCGGACCTCGAGACGACTTTGCAGAAATACTTAGCGCAGATCGAAGTCGTCGCGCCGAATCATCTGGAAAGAACTCGGAGCTTAGTAAGGGCCTTTCTCTCGGGTCCCGGACCGAAACTCCAGCAACGTCTTCTGGAACGTAGGCAGAAGACGACCAACTGGGTGAGTAAACACGTTTTATATAAATAGCAATCGTATTGCGACAGCCACGCAAAGCATATCATAATAACTTTACAGAGTAAGAGCAAAAATTGACTATATTTTGTTTTTGGTTGATAAAACAATCGATTAGATACTTCGTTTTAGGAGAACATTATATTTCATTCCACGTCTATGCAAATCTTTCTCGAGTCTTACGAGCTTTCTTTCTAAATCATCAATGCGCCGCGCCGAGATCAGCTTCTCTATTCCGTAACATCGTCGAGAAGACATCGGTTCTGTCTCGGAAAGCCGAGTCAGACGGCGTAATCCCTAATACGGTCGTCGTTTTAAAACGAGGGTCTATCCGGCGAAGAGAAAGAAGAAAAAGCCACGATGGTGTGTCACAGTCATGGGAATCGACCGAGAGAGAGAGAGAGAGAGAGAGAGATCCTCTCCGCGGCACCTCTAAATGGCACAACACCATTTTCGTTTCAGGCCGCGATGCCTCGGGAGAATTTACCTCCGCTACACAGGGTGTTCGCTTATCGTTCTATCGATCACGATATCGGGGGAAAATGAGATCGGTCCTGATATACACACGCAGAATAAAGTAATAACGTACACGCTTGGAATCTAAACAAGTTTTTTTTAAAAACAATGTTCGCAATGTTTCAAGATTTTGCGAATAAAATTTGCGCATTCAATTACGATACTATTCTTTATAATGATATCCCGATTAAGTAAGATTACTAAAAATTAAAGAGAGAAAACAATTTTATTAATCTTAAAAGATTTGTTTACATTTATTCAAAATACTATGTTTCTTAATTATTCACAATTCGAAGATGATCGATAAATACTTTGACAGAACTTTACTTGAATAAGTTGTGGAATTTTAAAAACCGAGAAACATTTTATTAGAAATTCTAAGTTTTAATAAAATACTATTTATTTTTATACGAAAACAATATATAGAAAAGTATGTAATAAGATTACACTTTGAATTCTGTCGAATAAAAATAAAAATGTGATTTTCATATCTTTGAAATTCATATTATTTAAATTCTGATCATAGAGAAGTCGCATCTTATATTCTTTAACAGGAAATATGCACAAATAAATAAACACCGTGTATATCTCGAACGGCGAGAAGCACGCTCCTGAGACGGCAGAGTCGAGTATCCCCGTGACTTTTGCCATCCCCTCATCCCGTGCGGGCGCTCCCGTGGGATTCCCGGTTCGATGCATGCGCCGGCTATAAGCCGCGTCTCGCACCCCCTCGTCGGGCCGTGCTCCCCCCCGTGGCACATAAATAAATAAATAAATGGATTTACGAGAGCCCCGGCGCCTCCCTCTACCCTTCGCAACGCACCGGTGAAAAGGGACGGACATGAGGGAGTCGCGCGCGCGGACTATACCGGAACAATGCAAATATTGCCGAAGGAATAAGAAGAGGACAAGAAGGGTGACACGGAGTCACATTGTACGTAAGATTGCCGAGCAGAGAGACGATCGGTCTAAATATGCGAATAACGTTACGCTTCGTCCCAGGGTCCGGATGGACTCGTTTTCCTCGAGAGGTTTATTATCGGTATATCAAATACGCGGGGTGGCGTCAATATGCCAAACGTATATTTTTGTGAGAAGTTGCGCAAAATTTTATTGTCGGCGTAAAATATTTCGCATAAGGGGAACAAGACGCATACGTTACGTTGTCGGGAAGTGACGATAAATATTTGCGAATAACGTTACGCTTTACTCGATTCCGAATAGCAGGTGTGTAATTTTCGCAGAGAAGTTTATTTCTAGTATAAAATATCTCCGCGTGAGAGAGAGTAAAGAGAGTGACGTGAGAAGTCATGTTGTACGTGTATATAAAATTTTCTAAACGACAGAGCAAAATGTGACAATTGTCTATAATCGATCTATAACAAATAAATTTTATTTAAACAACTGGAGTAAAATGTTTTAATTACTATTTTTGTTAAATTGCAAATTAATTTAGCGCAATCCACCGCAATTTAATTTGAGGAATAAATTTCTTTCACGAAAATAAAAACTGTTGCGCGATAATTCTTTCTTCAGTGTGATCTCCCACAGCGATCTATTTATTTCTTACCACTCTGGGAGCAGTCTGTCCTTCTTTCTACATTTTCTCTCTCTCCCTCCCACGTAATTTTTCTAATTTAGCCGAACGGTCCATTCAACATCGTGCGGAAAACGGTCGAGGCGTTCGCACAATCGTCGGCTCCCGGTTTTTCGATTTGCCGGCATACATCCGGAAATACATTCTCGTTTCTCGTTTCTTTAAGAGTCGACCTCTCGCCGACAACGAAGTCCTCCTTCACCACCCGGACCAAAGTGTCGCGAAAAGCCAGACCGAAAGCAATTTTCTCGCCAGTGGCGGCTGTCGCACGAATTGCCCCGCTGCTCCTTCGATCTTGCTTTTCCTTTCACGCTATCTTTTCATTCATCTGATCGATGGGAATACTCGGCTGCATTATCCAGTTACGCGTTTCAGACTGATGCGCCGTCTTGCAAAAGCGAGCGCCGGTCAATTTAAGGGACACTCGACTCGGTGATATTAATCGGTCTTTTTAAAAATAATGTATATCACACACACACCCGCACATAGATTACAGATTTTATATAATAAAATTTACATTATAAGAAAAAATTTCGTCTCTACTACCGTATGTATACATACGTCACATCATTGATTAATTCATTCGTGTGTGAATCTTCGCGCTTGATTCCCGCACATCCCCTTTAAACTTGACAATTTTTTTTTTCCGCGTTTGTTCTCCGGCGATAGTCGTCGGCTTCGGGGTGAGAAAGGTATAAAAGCGTAGCACGGGGTTGGGCGCCGAACCCAAAACCATGGGTTTCGTCGGAGAGTCGCGATGGTGACGGTAAGCTAATATTACGGTGCCCCGCGGCGAACTGGAAAATCTCATTGGGGCCTCCATTATTCATCCTCAAACCCGGGCCTGCCGCGACCCCGTCCGTTCACTCGTCCGTCTGTCCATTCGTTGCTTCATAGTTTCCGCGGTGATAAATTCAATTCGAATTACAAACGCCCGGAATTAATCCCCCGTCACATTCGTCCCTTCTCGCGTTCTCGTCGCACGCAGTTCGTGCAACGTAACTCGTCGACGATGCGATTATGAAACGTTCGTGACTTCACCGGCATGAGTCGTTCGCGAATTCGCACATTTCCCGGAAACTAATTTCACATGTTCTCTCTATTTCCGTAGAGAGAAATCTCTTGTAAAAGTTGCGAAACAACAGTTTTTCATAATTACATCTTTTGAATAAACATTTTTTGAGAAAATAAATCACACGCATACACACGTTTTAACTCATAAATTTATAAGCGTGTGACTTTATATGTAATTATAAGAAAAGAATGTACAGCATATGTCTCGCTATTGTATTTAATTTTTCTTGAAAATTAATTTGTTAGAAACTTTCTATTTTTTATAAATAATACAAAAATCATAGATATTTTCATTGAAAAAAAAAAATTGAATTTAGATTGATCAAAAAACCTACGATTAAAAAATAATGCGATAGAAGAGAGAACGGAATATTCTGGCAAATTTATTTCAAGGACCCGCGAACAAGATATTTAAAAAAATAGAAAGATAGTATGAAAAAGAGAAAAATTTTTAATTATTATTGTTTGAGTGGCAATTATACATATATAATATCGCTACATCTTAATGATATTCGCGTTAAATAAGTGATATTGATCTGACACGTTCGTACATATTTAAATGCGCGTGAAAGTAGCGCGATGTCTCGCTATAAAGCAGTTAAAGTAGATGTATCCTCCGTGGACAAGAGGACGAGATAAAGAGATAGGATGGAAGAGCAGGTGGATACCATCCAGAAATATCGCGAGCACGTGCAAATGGCCGCGTGTCGGGACTCAAGAGGGATCTTCTTCTGCGGGGAGAAACGACAAAGTCTCATCCCCGCGTGAAGCTGGGAAAGGAGTGAAGTACGGAAAGGAAAAAGCAATAAACTTTTATGGCCGTAAGCTCTCACTTGCGCGAGTGGCGGTGTCTCTCTGCTACGCGGGCACATCCGAAACTTGGGAAACATAATTTCACTCCATGGCTCATAAAATTGTTGATTTAAGAGGAAATACATATATCGGCAATTGAAGAAATAATTGGACACTTAAAAATATGTGCGGAGTAAAAATTGACGAGTAATTAAAAATTGGAGAAAGGATAAGTGTACTAAATCTTTTTCAAATTTATTTTACTGCCTAGGAGAAAAGCTATTATACACTCTATTCTGAGAGAAAAATATATGTACCGCGCTGAAGATTCCTTAAAATATTTTCAAATAAATCCGCATTAAAAAATCGTTTCTCCGTAAACGTAAATTAAACATTTTTTAAAAATATGCAATGCAAATATAAAATAGCACGAAACGAAAACTTTTCTCTTAATAACTCGTGAGAAAGAAAACTGTTAATCCCCGACAAAGTTCACCGGTATTTATTACATTTATTCTCCGCGGATAAAGAAGCAAAACTGCCGTTAAACTGAACAGTCGAGTAAAAAGAAAACTTTTCTCAGAGACACATGAGAAGAGGAAAACGGCTGATCCCACGAAGCCGAGCGTTTACTCGAACGAGCGGATCGAAAGCTAAACCGAGCCGGTGCTTTTTCGAAAGAGGGGTGGTTCCCCGCCCCAAAGTACGTAACTTTTCTTATGAATCCCTGCGGACAGGAGAGAAAACGCGGGGTTGAACGAGGGTGGCCGTTTCACTCCGCGATCACCTCAAAAAGGAAGGGACTCGTCTCGCGTAAAAAGAAAATATTTCTCTCGTCGACACGCGCTAGAAACGATACAAAGGATCCTAGTTGCGCTTCCTTCCTTCCTTCCTTTCACTTCCTTTTTGTCCTATTTTGGGACGCGTCAAGGATCGTCCGACGCGGTTTGGGCGATAAAGCT
This sequence comes from Formica exsecta, assembly GCF_003651465.1. Taxonomy (NCBI): domain Eukaryota; kingdom Metazoa; phylum Arthropoda; class Insecta; order Hymenoptera; family Formicidae; genus Formica; species Formica exsecta. Next base: position 289,166 of record NW_021853558.1, read on the forward strand.
GAAGCCTTCGACCGAATCGATACACCACTAGAATGTATGTTTTTTTTTTCGTACCTTGTATACCTTTACGTCAGCCATTTGCACGATTTTTTCTCTTACGCGAACGCCTCGTATCCTCTTGTCGCTACTTTCATTTTTTTTTTTTTTAGAAGAGTTGTTAGAGCTTACGTAGTACGAATAATTATGCTCTGCATTTTAATTAATCATAAAATAATAGTTAATGAAATATAGAAATAGTAAAAATAATAATTATTTATTTGATCGCTAAATATGTAAAAAATGTTGAGACTATTAAATTTAGCATTGTGGAATCATAACTATCCTATTAATAATAAAAGGTATATTGCGGGATCATAATTATCCCATTAGCGCACCATCATCATTATCGATCCTAAGCCAAAGTATCTTATTTGCAACGCGTGAGTTAATTTAAAGATGTTAATATAAAAACACGCAAGACAACAAAATTATTGCTTACGATCCATGTTATCGGAAGACGTGAAAGGATTAAAGACGTTTTCACGCTTTCGAGTCGGGCAAATATCGACGATGTTCGAGATGGAGTGCGATTATTTGCACGCAATCCTGCGTTGTAAATCGCGGCGCATAATTATATACAAGGTGTTCCAGAAGTACAAAATTCTTTCTTAATTATGTATATATTACATTAAATTGAGAAATTGCTAGCAGATCAGGCCATGAAACTTTAAAAGCTTAACTAAATGATGAAAAATTACGTTCTACATCTAATTTCAAGTAAATTTTTATTATAATTATAGATTGCATTACTGCATTAAAATACTTGATTTTGAAACTTTAAAAATTGCATAATCGATAACGACATTCTAGAAAATTTTCGCAGACAAATTCTCCACAAATTCGTCAAGTAGTTTATAATTAAGCAAAACATATAATTTTTGATACATCCTGTATATACCTGGCATTAATATACACAGTATTGTGGGTACATAAATTGTCGTCAGCCAGAGACACGTATGGAGATGATAAGGATACGTATTATTATGTGTCACACTTTAAAATGTTACCTGCGGTAAGGCTGCGTTTCTCTTGCGGTTTTCATGCCATCGTGACGTCAAGTCCGCATAAATTTATCTTGTTTAAATTAGAAACCTAATTATAATCATTAATAATTTCTTTTATTATTACGGAAATCCCGCCGATTATTATTTATTGCTAAATATGTAAAAAATGTTGAGACTATTAAATTTAGCATTGTGGAATCATAACTATCCTATTAATAATAAAAGAATAAAATAAATATTGCGGGATCATAATTATCCCATTAGCACCATCATCATTATCGATCCTAAGCCAAAGTATCTTATTTGCAACGCGTGAGTTAATTTAAAGATGTTAATATAAAAACACGCAAGACAACAAAATTATTGCTTACGATCCATGTTATCGGAAGGCGTGAAAGGATTAAAGACGTTTTCACGCTTTCGAGTCGGGCAAATATCGACGATGTTCGAGATGGAGTGCGATTATTTGCACGCAATCCTGCGTTGTAAATCGCGGCGCATAATTATATACAAGGTGTTCCAGAAGTACAACATTCTTTCTTAATTATGTATATATTACATTAAATTGAAAAATTGCTAGCAGATCAGGCCATGAAACTTTAAAAGCTTAACTAAATGATGAAAAATTACGTTCTACATCTAATTTCAAGTAAATTTTTATTATAATTATAGATTGCATTACTGCATTAAAATACTTGATTTTGAAACTTTAAAAATTGCATAATCGATAACGACATTCTAGAAAATTTTCGCAGACAAATTCTCCACAAATTCGTCAAGTAGTTTGTAATTAAGCAAAACATATAATTTTTGATACATCCTGTATATACCTGGCATTAATATACACAGTATTGTGGGTACATAAATTGTCGTCAGCCAGAGACACGTATGGAGATGATAAGGATACGTATTATTATGTGTCACACTTTAAAATGTTACCTGCGGTAAGGCTGCGTTTCTCTTGCGGTTTTCATGCCATCGTGACGTCAAGTCCGCATAAATTTATCTTGTTTAAATTAGAAACCTAATTATAATCATTAATAATTTCTTTTATTATTACGGAAATCCCGCCGATTGATAGTTAACATAAATTATTACTGAATTAAAAAAGATAGTATCTTTGGGAAAAATGTTTTGAATTTATAATGAAGAAAATTCCTAAAGAGAAACAGTGAATATACAGATTATGAGATATCCTACACATACATACGTTCATAAAAGAATTACATCGAAACGTGGACAGTTTCGTATAGATAAAGGAAATAAATATAAAATTACATTAAATTACATTTGAATTAATCCAGATGAATAGTATGTTTAACGAGTTTTAAAATTCGCACTGATTCAAACGAAACGCTTAACATGGACGATCTAATCTATTGTATGTTCGCGAAGAATCCCTTGGACGGTGCGACCTCATACACCAGCCACTTGACGTAATCTTGGCAATTTAAATGTTTGTCCCCGACGCGACGCGCGCGCAGGTCCACAGCGGGATCGCGTATCGCTCGGCTTAGGGACGCGCCGGTAATCCCTTGTTGAAACAGTGCTAAGCCCTTACGGATTGTCTGCGGGATCGCTACGGCGATACGACGGCAAACGACGGCCTATATCCGAAGGGCGGCAACCCCTATCCGATGTTTTCGCTCTCGCGGTTTGTCCTATTCGTTTCGCCTTTCACTACCACCGCTCGTATCATCTGTGCTTCACATCCATGCTTTTCTTGCGCTTTGTTCAATTTCAAAGTCTTAACTTTAATTATAAAGTTCTCATTAGAGAGATCGCGAAAGTTCGATATCCGAAACTCAATGAAACACAGATACTGTACGGCAAAATTTTTATAAATTGTTTCCAGTTTGTTCTATCGTTCTCTTTTTTGATTCTCGGAGAATAAGAGAATGAAATGGAAACGAGCCCAGGAGACACGAACGAGCGGCAGGAACAAAACGAGTATCGTTCACGAAATTGGCCGATATATCCGATACGCGGTGGATAAATCGTCCCCACGCGAATAAGGGGTGCACGAAGCCAATCTCACCCGAGAGATTCACGGCGTGCGATGGACAGTAATTCGAGGCGGAGGTGAACGACTCCTGAATGATGAAAAAATCCACAACTAATTCAAAAGGAAACATACACACACACGCGTGGAACAAGGAATGACTCGGCCGATTTTAAAGTAATTTGGAATTGAGATTTCGTGGATTCACACGCGCAAAATAACATACTTCATATGCATTAATAATTTAAAAGAATTAATCTGATGAAAAAGAATTTATATCATTAAGAATATCAGATTCAAAAACAATTGATAAATTTGCAAAATTTTGATAATTATATATAAACTTTTAAAAAATAAAATAAAAAATAAAACGTGCGATTCGCGCATAAAATTTCTCATTTTCCATGTAAAACAGATTGTAAAAACTGTCATAAATAAACTGAACGCAAATCAGTTGTACATGTAAAAGCTCTTAGAAGATACTTTAATGATAATGTCACTGTCATTCTCAATGAAGCTGATTATGTCAAGATAATCGTCTTTTATTCAAAAGAGCATTTGTCAACCTGCAAAAGAGAGATTCTCGAGTCCGCTCGACGTTGATGCCGAGTTTTATATTCCAGAAACACTTAAGAGTGCAAATATTTATGATGTCTTCCAGTCTCAAGCGAAAAACAAAGGCTTCCTCTCTCGCAGAAGATGAAGACGAGAAAGAGGAAAACCTGTCTCTCTTTTTCTTTCTTTCCCTCTTTCTCTCTTTCTTTCTTTCCCTCTTTCTCTCTTATCGAATAGATATACCCCGCGGGATTAACCTTTAATTCTATCCCGTTTCGACAGCCCCTTCTTCGTCCTTGAAGAAGGGTCCTCGGCGTACGCATCAAATGCTCTCCGAGTCTCGACATAGACCAGAAACAAGACCGAAATGAAATTTTCGAAATGACTTGACGAGCGGCTTCGCTTACGCTTTTGTCTCGTCATCTAAAAAAATATCGGGATCAAAAAAAAATAAAACAGAGAGAACATAAATTTGGAATAATATTAGAATTCTTTATAGCGTTAATAAAGGCTATCTTGAAATAGTTCAGCGAATCGGTATTTCATGTGGATTAAACGTATGAAAATTATTAAACTATTTATAAGCATTGTAAAAATATGTTATAAATACTAAAAACGCGGTCCTTAAGGAAGTATACGATTTATTATACGATTTATATCGCACTACAAACCATCCACTGTGCTTGAATTTTAGGAAATTACACAATCTAAATCTCGGTTCAAAATTTATCACGCGACGCAATTCGAGGGACAAGTTCGTGTAAACGTGCAACCGACGAGGAAGTCCCCGGGTTCGGGCGTGTACATGCAAGAAAAGACGATGTCGGCAGAGCAGGTCAGGTGGATCGATGCAGGTTGCTTACAGCGACCCGTACACCTTCACAACTACTGTGCACGCGCAAGCGGTCCTTAGCTAGAGAGAGAAAGAGAGAGAGAGAGAGAGAGAGGGAACACTTACATATATGCATAAGAAAAAAATTCTTATTTGATTTATTCGCACGTAGCAATTCTTGCGCAACATATTGCAAGCGGCTTGTTTTCGAAATCTCTGTTGTCGGCGGTAATTAAATTTCCCATGAATCTTTGGAAATATTCAGATCCCCGTAACGTCATTAGAATTTAGGCAAGTGTTGTTATTACTTTCACCGTTGCCACGGTCAATAACAAGATCTCATAAATAATGGATAATGATAGATTTATATACGTCGAACGCAAAATGGGATTATGCTAACAATAAGTTGTGAAATTGACACTCGGAATAATTTCTCAGTGAGTTCATTTGTCAATATCGAGAGATATGAGAAAAAAAAAATCTACAATTTTTATAAAAAGAAAAAATCTAGAATTGTAATAATTTTACATAAAAATTAAGATTGAATATCAACCGATGAAATTTTTGATACATTGCAAGTAATATTTATTACTCATTTCCGTATTCTATCTAAAAATATAATTATATTTTTCTTCTCTGACAATAAAAGAATAAAAATCAAACATTCTTTTTGATAAGACTATTAGAGATATAAGGAAAAAAAAATAATAATAATATTGCAATGTATCTCCAAAGTTACTCTTCAAGACTAAAGTTCTCACATATAACGGTGAAACTTTGAGTCTTACCAGTTCATTATTCCGTCGTTACTCAAGCGAGGATTCAAATGCGCAAAGACGCATATTATCGTCCGCGGGGAGGTAAAGGAACGAAGGATTGACCCCGAATAGAGAGAGAGAGAGAGACAGAGAGAATCCATGATGATGCGCGACGAAGGTATAGGCTCGCCTCGTAGAGGTGTCCTCGATGGTGCGATGAGAGTGCGCAGAATCCGGGGTAACGATTGCAGGCAGGAGAACACCGGAGGCGGCCATACCACGCAGGTAGGTAAGGCGAGGTAAGGCTCTCGATTTGGGTCACCGCGACCTCGTCCCAAAGGCCGGACTTGCTAGAGGTTACGACCCGCTTAAAGAGAGCCGGATCGATTCGCATCGACCGACCTCCTCGCCAACCGGATCACTTCTATCTCGCGATTCTCGTAAATCGAATCAAAATGCCATTTGTCGCTCCTGAAATCCACCGCAGCATCAAACGAATTTGTGCGAGGTGTCTGTTTATTCGCAGTAGATATGTATATTATATATTCTGAGAGAGCGTGTAGTTTCTTATCTAAATGTATCTCTCATCTGCTATTGCGTGGTCAGGAAACAAAAGTTGAAATCGAACAATCATACTTAGTTAACACCGAGAGAACTTTGCCTCATTTTTTATTCATATTGACACTGACGTATGATTTTTATATTACGTTCTCAAGATGATACGGCAGCATCCATTTTTGCATTACATTCGCATCTGATATTATTACATCATCACCTGCGTGATAGGAAGACTGAAGCAAATTTTTTCGCAAGACTTGCAAAATAGATAGAGAGATGGCTTCAAATTCTGAATTTCCGTACGTGATTAAATTTAATATCGGTATTTTCTCAATCTTTTCCTAGTAACTTAAGAATAGGGAAAATTATCTTTATGTAACAGTGAAAACGAAGAATATAAACACGTCAAATAAAAGAGCTTATATTAAAGAGGACTTGCAAAGTTTGCGATTGCAAAAGTTACAGATCGAGCTTATACAAGAATCTGGTAAGGGAATTTCCCCGAATCCGCAAAGCGTCCAACTAAAACTCAACTACATCTCCCGCGGCCTTTCCCTCTTTTATGCATTCTTTTTTTCCTCGCGTGTGCGAAGAAAGGAACGCGAGAGATGACGCGGGAAAAAGGACGATGGAGGATGGAGGGAAAATTAATTCGAGATTTTCCAAGGCCGCGGGGGACTCGTACTGAGATTGAGAACGTACGCTTAGTTAATCCCGCGGTCGCGAGGAACTTCCTGATCCCGTTTTCTTCGCGGATCAACGGATTCCCCCATGCGCGCGATCCGTCGAAGTCTCCTCGTCGAGGTCTCCGCAATCTGGCTTCCTATTCCTACGGCCGGGATCGATCCCGCTTTCTGCCTGCAAACGTGAGATCCCGCGAATCTCTCATCAAGACTTGTATGAGCTACACGTCCGTACGGAAAAAAAATTATATACGCACTCTCAATTCTTTATCGCGTTCGAGAGCGAAAGTATGTGAATTTTCTACAAAATTGTTTATACTCAAAAAAAGTAATTATTAAGATATTATTATATAGCTATCACATTCTACATCTGAAAAATCTTTTCAGATCTCCATCTTTTCATTTAAATGGCTAAAAAACGAAACTACATTCTCTCGATACAAATTGCAGTAATTAACTCAAGCCGAGTTCCTCATCCGATTATCTCATGGCGAATAAAAGATCTGAACTAATCATAATCGTCGTTATATTCAGCGCGACAAAACATTTCCCACGTAATTACCACTTTCTCGATAACTACTAGTGTGCGTTCGCATGTGTTTGGTGTTGCATATGCGTTATACACGCACTTCGACCTGCAGATGTAACAATAAGTGTCTGAATAAGCAAACGAAAGCCCATTATTCGTTTCATTAATCTATAAGTAAGAAAGCATCCACGGCTATATTATCCCAATGAACAGAACACATTTTTTTTCCAAAACATTACGCACATCATGCAACATTTCATTTTCATCCAGATTTATTCTTACAACAATATTTGCTTGTCACGATAATAATCTGACATTTTCGCAGATTATTTCTACAAAAATAGGAACACGAGCAAACTTCTTGAAAATTTTTGTATCAGCTGATATTTCATATATCGTTGTATTGAATAACGAAATATACAACATTATAAAAACACGTCAAGAAATTTAAAATCTAAAATCGAGTGAAATTTAATTTTGTAATTGATTTAAAGCTCTGATCCACTCTTAAAAAAGATGTGTTAAATCGATATTCGTAAATATTGTTGCCTCTTTTTCTCTCTTTTCTCTCCATTACTGTCTCTTTTACTTCCATTTTATTTAAAAATATTAATATAATAAATATATATGTATAATAATTACGGTATCTCTCTTAGTCTGACTCTTCCCCTTCGACCTGTCCGGCATGGGTGACCCTACCGATAACTATTAACGTTTTCGAATGAAGCAGGTTTGATCGCTTTGAGAGCGATTAAACTCAATTTACCATGAATATATATTTGACCAAAAACAGGTTTCAAGAGAATCTGATTAATATAAATATATAATACATTAATAATATAAATAATATAAAGTTTATGCCCCGTTTTGTACGCTGTTTTGGTTTCAAAGCACAAGATATTTTGCCTTGATTAATCATCAAACGTTTACTCGAAGTATTTCATTGATTAATCTAATAATTCAAATACTTCTAATAATCCAAGACGGGATATATGACGTCATTAATCGGTCTCGGAACGAGATCGAAAGAGATCAAACTTATTTCACTCGAAAATGCTGTACGTTATCGCCGGCATAGCTTTCAGGTTCATTAGAGTACTCAAACCTCCTCACCCGGCAAATGCCTTCGTTAAGGTGGAGATACCATCGAGGAGGAAAAATTTTTATTCGAATTTTATATTATTAGAATTCATTAGAAACTTTTAAATCAGATGTAAGTGATAAGCAACTTATTATATATATATATATATATATATATTGAACATATAAAAATATTTTATTATATTATATTACACGAAAATGTTTGAAATAAGTACAATATAAAATTTATTAGAATTTTTAGATTAAAAGTAGCTGATAGTCTACCGCGACCAAAAAAAACATTAATAAATTTGATTATGTCTCTCTCAATTAAAAGAGAAAGGCTTTTTAAAGAAAATATCCGACACGCGGGGGGCGCGCGACGCGGGGCATGGAAAGATAGATGAAGTTTCGATGTTACCAAACGATTAAACCAGAAGATAAATCACGATTTAAATTTCGCGAATGTACACAATGAATAAATAAATTGACTGTAATTGTAATATGTTGCGATAATAAAAATGTTTCGACATTTGGAGCGCATTTCATAATTTGTAATTATGATTTAAAATCTATATAGAATCTAATGGCCGATTTATTTTTAAATGCGCGATTTTATACGAATTCCGCGATCAGATATATCTTGTTTCATAAACAATTGCGAAACAAGATAAAATAAACTTTATATTTCTTAAAATAATCGCGTTATCGCCGCGTTTAATGAAGGATAACTGACCTAACGATTAGACCAGATCAAGATTCCTCTGCCGAGTGACACACTGGTTAATATATGACAGAGAGAAGAACGATCCTAAAAGTGGAAAGCGACTACAACTTGTCTTATTTCTATGTCGGGTCCTATGGAATCAATCCACAAAGGAAAGTTAAGTGATTCATTAAACGTCAAAAGTCCCGCTACAGGAAAGAACGAATCCCCGATCTTCCTGATTGCTCCCGATAGCAGTGATTTTGGCAGCGAATTAACGACTGTTACCATCGTCATCATTTTCAATATATGAGATAAAAATTCGCGTAAAAAAACATGTTCTTCCACTATTAAGAAATATTAACTTTTTGTTAAAAAACAACTGGATATAATGATTTTTATGTATACGTGGTTACAATTGAGTATATTTTTAGTGTAACATTTCAATAAAAAAATATCAATAAAATAATTTACCGATATCTTACTGATATCGGAGTACCCATTCAATTTGTCTCGAATTTTTTAATTACTCACATATTTTACATTACATTCATGCATTCGCGCGATAAAATATTATATATAATGTAAAAAAGAGTTTTGTCAAATATATCATACAATTTGCGCATGTATTTTATTATATGTACATATACACTTGTTTATAAATTAATCCTAAAATGGTGGCATGTCCAGTGCCTGCAAATAGTTTCTTAAAAAAGACCAAAAATTGCATTAATTAATAAAATATATTCGTTTGTAACCACAATTTTTTAAAAATTCTGCAAAAACTGATTGTAATTTTAATTTATATACTTGAAAAAAAATGAAATTTATTCATTATATCCATATTCAATCTATTATTAAGTATTTTCATCATTAAGAGATAATACTGATATTAATACGAATAGTGATGGAAGAACATTCCTAACAAAAAAAAGCAAATATATCTTCTCTCAAAGTATACTATTTAATGAATTTGTCTCGTGATTCGATTTCAAACAGTATATGGTGTTTGTCGTTAAATCACTGCCAAAAGCATCGCTTCCAGAAACCGCCAAGAAAACCTGAGTTTAATTCTAACACTGCAACGAAAACTTCCAATTTTTAACGAGACACCGAACTAAGCGTCGCGGATAGATTCCACAAAAACCGACGAGAAATAACTCTCCACAATGAAGATCGTTTCGATTCTCCGCCAGTACAAACCGCGCATTCGCTAGCGTCCACCTGACATGAGGGATAGCGATAAGGCCTCTTTGTCAAGATAGCGATCACATCCAAAAACATGGAAAGAACGCAATGTTTGCAATATTATTTATAAAATCGTTCAGCAAAGATTTAAAGCGACGCAAAATTCGTAAAATGCGTCTAATCAAAAACGATAATCAAAGTAAATTATTTTGTTTCACAGATTTTTCAATCTCCGCGCGTGATCAATAATATTTAATCTTAAAAACTTTCCAATATTTCAAATATACTTGTATTTTTGCAATATGAAAAACGCGATCAATAAATTTCGCGAGTAAGAAGCTAATATTTAATCGTTAGCTTAACATCGAATCTTGATATACTTATTTAATAATCTTTATTTTATGTAGAAGAGAGAGAGAATTTTAGCGATATTTGCGATTATAAAATTTTTCAATAAAAGTTTCTCGATTTTATTGATAATCTTTTAATATGAGAAAAGTAAAATCTATTAAATTTTTAAATAATATTACAATATATATGTAAAAATGTTGAAATCTAATATTTATCGAATATGTTAATTCAACGAGTTTTGTGATATTGTACGTATTCTTTCAATTTCGCATAATTTACAATAGATTTTTTACAATAAATTACAATAGATTATTACAATTTATATAGATACAATTGCACAGAAAATATAAGAAAATTATGGAAAATATGTAATATTATAATCACAATTTACATACATAATTACAACTTACATATATAATTATAATTTATAGATGTAATTACAATTTATAGATACAATTCAATAATTGATGTTACCAGTATCTAATATTTTCAATAAGAAATTGTAAAACTTTTATTATTTGATTATTATGATATATATTTAATAAAGATTCAAATAAATCGGAAATAAAAATGCTGAAAGTTATTTAGTTGAATGACTTTTTCTCAATATTACAAATTATTAGATACTGATAACATTCACATTTGAATTTAAAATAATATAACTTTGAAGAAAATAATTTTTTTAATTTACAGAGAATAAAATGTTAATACAATTTACAAAATAAAATGTTACATAAAATGTTAAATATTAAAGCTAATACAAATGTTATACATATAACAAAATGCATTTTAAATGTATTTTATACATTTAAGGTACATTTTTACATTTTTCATAATTAAACTAAATTTTTTATTTTTACCTAAATTTTTTTTTATAATTGATTTGTTTATGTCTCCAATATTTTAATAGTTTTAGTATTCTTTCAATTCTCAGTATCATTT
>NW_021853558.1:309045-310758 GCF_003651465.1 Formica exsecta
AATTTTACAATATATATATAAAAACGTGAAAATATAATATCTATCGAATATGTTAATTCAACGAATTTTGTGTTATTGTACGTATTCTTTCAATTTCGCATAATTTACAATAGATTTTTTACAATAAATTACAATAGATTATTACAATTTATATAGATACAATTGCACAGAAAATATAAGAAAATTATGGAAAATATGTAATATTATAATCACAATTTACATACATAATTACAACTTACATATATAATTATAATTTATAGATGTAATTACAATTTATAGATACAATTCAATAATTGATGTTACCAGTATCTAATATTTTCAATAAGAAATTGTAAAACTTTTATTATTTGATTATTATGATATATATTTAATAAAGATTCAAATAAATCGGAAATAAAAATGCTGAAAGTTATTTAGTTGAATGACTTTTTCTCAATATTACAAATTATTAGATACTGATAACATTCACATTTGAATTTAAAATAATATAACTTTGAAGAAAATAATTTTTTTAATTTACAGAGAATAAAATGTTAATACAATTTACAAAATAAAATATTACATAAAATGTTAAATATTAAATCTAATACAAATGTTATACATATAACAAAATGCACCTTAAATGTATTTTATACATTTGAGGTATATTTTTACATTTTTCATAATTAAATCAAATTTTTAATTTTACCTATAATTTTTTTCATAATGGATTTATTCATCTCTCCAATATTTTAATAATTTTAGTTTTTTTTAATTCTCAGTAGCATTTAATTCCTTGAAAAACCTTAAGGAATTAAATGACTGCCTATCTTAAGTTAAGATAGTTCTAATAGTCCTAACAATTTTACTATTGCTGGCTAAGCCAACGGGAATCTGGGATCACCGAAATTTCGAGGAGCGTGCCCTAATCGCGCGCCTTAATCGCGTGCCCTAATCGCGTGCCCTAATCAGGCGTCCTAATCGCGTGCCCTACTCACGTGCCCTACTCGCGTGCCCTACTCGCGTGCCCTAATAGAATGCACCGTATGTTGCTTCCGTTGGGCCAGTTGGACCTACCTTTCGTTAATCCTGGCCATATTCATTCTGGCTGCATCTAACCAGAAATGTAGCTTTGACTTCTATCGGAAGTCGATGAAGGAAAGAAATTCCTTCTGTTGCCGGCTAATTATTAGCGCCTATATAATCTATATTAAAATGAAATTAATAAAACATTTACATTTTATATACTTTAATACAATAATTTGGCTTTATATTAATTAAAGCAAAACTAATTGATATGATAATATAAATGAATGGGCTATGAAAAATTAGGATTGTTTGTCATGCATTGTTTTAACATGACTTTACTTTAATTAATATAATGCCAAATTATCAATCAAAATTAATTGATTAAATTCTTATAATAATATCAAAATTAAAAAGCTTTATATAAATATGGAACAATTCTAGAAATTATAAAAAAATTTTTTTTACATAGAAACTTTTATAGCATATATGTAAAAATCTTTTTTTTTAATTTTCTCTTGTTTGATTCATTCAAATAAAGAGATCGAATTAATGCGCGTACGAGATTTTTAACTGATATAGAAATAATAAATACTTACCCTAGGGTTGCTCTGCTGATGCAGGATGCCTCTCCTAGGCCTCCTCCTCCTCTCAGAATGTCAGAGTCGTTACGTTGATCTGTAACATACAAATAGAAGATCCAAGTTA
>NW_021853558.1:311365-318541 GCF_003651465.1 Formica exsecta
CAACGCACAAATGCGCGTGCCACATATGAGCCATTGTGCGACTCGTGGCAATGCTGTACTGACACGCGACGCGAAAGCCGTCCGCGGCACGATGACGGCACCGACGACGCGACAAGTCCTCGATGACAATTGTGAAAACGAGATAGAAGTCCAACGCGAAGACGCGACGACGCGAAACCGCGATACCGCGACAACGCGACGCATCGTTGCTCGTACGGCACGATGACGGCAACGACGACGCACTAATGTGCGTTCAACGCACAAATGCGCGTGCCACATATGAGCCATTGTGCGACTCGTGGCAATGCTGTGTTGACACGCGACGCGAAAGATGCGAAATCCGTCCGCGGCGCGATGACGGTACCGACGACGCGACAAGCCGTCCGCGGCACGATCGCGTTTCGAAAAAGAATTTGACGGAGCGTCTCGCACTATTACATTACTGTTCGAATGTCGCCGTGCGAATGATAAGGCCGTAAGTCGTAAACAATAGCGCGCCAATGTTTACGCCGCCAAGGCTGAATACCTATGTTATTATACATATGTTAACAATACCATGTTATTGATAATTTGCTGCCGAGATATTTTACGTATTATGACATATATATATATATATATATACATATTATATACACAAAATATTAAATTTTATACCGATATATTTTAAATTAATTTTCAATATTTTAAAGGTAAATTTTTTCGTAATTCCGGCTTTTTATTTAGAGTTTTGGGTAGCATTTCACGAGATATAAAAGAAACTCTTAACATTTTTATGCTCCAACCAATATTGCAAGAGATATTATCGTTTTTCGTATGACATTTTGCGAAAACCTGACAGTATATCATCGGGCAATCATATGAACGTGAAAAAATTAATTAACCCTGTTAATGATTAAAACTATAAGAAAACATAATAATTATAATAGAATAGACCCCCGCGTTTTGAAAATCACAATTTTTCATATGTGTCGTATAAAGATATATCCAAATATTGGAAAGATAGAGTTTTTCGCATCTCCCGTTTTTTATTTAGAGTTCTGGGTAACACCTCACAAAACATAAGAAAAACTTTTAACATTTTTAAGCTCAAACCAATATTGCAAGACATATCGCGATTTTTATATATCACACACATAATATTTTATAATACTTTAATAATATGCCATGAGCAGCTCTCATCGAGATATCCGCTCTTAAAAAGGCATGTTAAATCGATACTAGCAAGTATTGTTATCTCTTTTCCGCGATGCTGAATGATTATCTTGACACTGAGCTGTGCATTACTTTATATTTTTATATCAATAAAAGCCTGTCATAACTGAGCGACGTATTTGACAGTTCAAATATTAAGTGTGTGTGTGTGTGTGTGTGTAATTTTTATTTAATGAAAATTATTTTGAAAAAACGGAGAACTAGAGTTAATATATGTGTGTGTAAATAATTATACACACATACATAAAATAATTGGCTCACGCGTAGCGCGCGCTTATAAAGTTCTAGTAGAATAAAAAGAAAATATGTCGATTAAAATGCAAAATTGTTAATGGAAAATGCGCGTTAATGGAAAATAGATGGAAATTTTGTCGCCATTGTTTCGTCGTAGTAATATCGGTAGGTAATGGAATTGTTAATGACAAATTAAAATATGTTGGCAACATGATCAAAAAAGAATCTTTCGTTTACTGCATCGCAATCATAGCCGAATAATAATTATAAATACGCGTACGATAACGATCGACATCGTAAGATTAAACGATGTCTGAACGGTCAGATTAATAAATTAATATCGGGCGTGCAAAACGGATGCAATGGAACGAATACAACGGGACGGTATAATTAACTATCGGTGTTGGAATCGCCCTCCGGCCGGCTCTTCTCCGCGTGATTGCGAGCTACGACCGGGGAATGCGGCCAATAAAATTAACATTATCCGGACCGTATCTGCGTTTATGCGTGTCGAAATGATTCGATCTAGCGTTTTGCGCAATCGCTATATACACGGCTACACGGCTCGTATCGCGAAACGCGCGAGCGCATCCCGAGATATCCAATTTCCAATTGCATTCTAATTGCGGGGCGCAACCGCGTATTACATAATTGTAACGCGATGTTATACGATGCATATCGGATACGTCTCGAAATGTATGATAGAATAGGGTATGATAGAGTCGCAAGCGGAAACTGCTCGTAAGCAAGACAGAATCGCAAGACAAATCCCCCTATAAATTTGCATCTGCGACGATACTTCCCTTTTTAATCTTTCTCGACGAAAGACACATTTCTCAAAATATAACGCTCTCTCGTCGAATCGAATCCATCGTCCATCTCTAATTGTACGACGTCGGTGTGTTAGGGAACTCTGAAAACTTTATGAACAGATATTACGGGCCGTCCTCTCTCATGACACATTTAATGTTAAATATAGCCGTCTGATTCCCTTTTCATGCTGACGTCGATCGTGCTCTTTATGTGCAAATAATAAATTCAAAATTTGCGTTGAAAGTTTTATAAGAATATAACTTCAGATAGAGAATATATATGAATGCTTCATCAATAATATATTACTTTCAATGTGAATCTGAAATATTCGTACTTTGAAAAGACATGTCAAGCAACGGTTTCATTGAGAAAAATTGCAGGATCATGCTTATAAATGCGCTAGAAATAAAACGTAAGTAATCGCATTGTTAAAATCTAGAATTATACTAATATCTTAATGTGTTATCTTTCAACTGAAGGCACAAAAGGGTAACAAAGTTGTCTGAATCGATCGTACACATGGACATATTTTTATACATCTTTGTGTTTTCTAATTCATCGCGAATCACGCGATGGGAGTACACATGTGAGGGGAAGAAGCAAGAACGATCTATCGATTTGAGAGCATTGTAAGCTCTCCTGACCCGAGACGACGCGCGTTTTCACCATGGCTAATGAAGTATCGCGTTAAACGGGAAACTCGATACACACCGTGTACAATCGCAGCGCGAGTTGTCTGAAATACGAGCGGTTTCCCGACGAGGGTGCCTACCAGAATCTCGCCAAATTTCCGTGATATAGGCAAGGCAAAAAAAGTACATGAATTCCTTTTATATAATTAGGACACACATACATATGTATAGAGAGAAAAATCAAATTATCATACAATATCTGGCGATAATGTAAAAAAGTATAAAACGTTCAATGATTAGGCAAAATAAATGTATTAATTCTCTCTCTAAAGCATGCAAGAGAATATCAACATGTGTCAATTATGTTATTAATAATTAGATACTAACTGTGTAAGTAAATATGCGTGGAAATAACTGAAAGTAATTAGAATTAATTCCGACGTGTTTTTTATTCAATATCGCGCGTGTAAAGAATAAATTATATGTATCTTTTATTATATTATTTATCATACTAATAAAACCGAGGAGCAATTAATATATACGTATATTATACTAGCGCTGAAAGTATTTCAAGAGCGCCTAATAGATTGTAGCGCGAATTAATAATTAACATTTACGACATTCACGGTCGCGACGCGAAGCACGCGAGCACGTCGACGAGACACCGCCGGACACACACGTGTCAGACACACGCGGACGGTTGCGTTTTACCCCCGACACGAGCGGTCGATAACGCCGCGTTTGCGCCGACCAGCGGACGAAGAGGAATGCGGTGGAAGACGAGAGGGAAAGGTAAGTTCGAACAAATCAAAAGGGCGTCGAGAGAATTCGAGAGCTCGAGAGCTCGCAACTCGCTCGCTCGCTCGCTTGCCTCGTGTTTCGGCTTCTGTTGAAATCTCCGTAACTCGACACCCCCTCCCGAAATGCTGAACTTCACCAGAGCAACCGGGATTGATGTCTCCCGAAAGCGTCCGCGTCGCGATCCTTCGTTCGCGGCATTTTGAAAACGCTATGCGAATTTCGCGATAACGTTACGCGATACCACTTTCCGCCAATTTCGATGAGTAGCAGATACTTTTTTAAATTGTATTACTCTTTAATATTGTAAGTTGCTAATATCGATTGCAATACGTATCCATTGCAGACGCGGATTACACTTCGACGATCCTTCGCTCTATGTCTACTATAATACGCGGCGTAAATCCTCAACGACTCCTGATCCGCATTTCGCAACGACCAGCTTAATTCCTATAATCTCGTGAGGTCTCCGCGGAACTGGAAACACCTTTCGATTACATAGCGTAACAAAAGGAAGATCGTAGCCGTAACCGTTACGCGGGGGCTATTATCTGATAGTGTTATTACATATCATTATACTGTTATATCGTCGCGACATGACTGCACGAGGCTATATACGAGCACCGATAAATCGTTCTAAGTTTACTTTTATAACAGCAAAAACTTTCAAATATATCGATTTTATATATAACAATATTCATTTGTATACAATCAAAATATTTCTACTTAAAAAAAAAATATATTTATATTAAATTAAATAAATCACTGTGGAAGTTTGTCATAATTTGATTTGACTTGACTCAATCTACGTGTCAATCATAGATGAAGACTATATAAGTGTCCATACAACATCGATAAGATGCGGTGGACAAGGACGGGAGGAACCTGAGAACCGCGTAACGACTACGGACGAAAGTTCGCGGTAACCGGGACGACCGCGAAATTAGCCCCGTCACCGCCATCCGTCATTCTTGCTACAGGCAGACAAATCGTTGTCGTCCCCCAACCCGCTCCGGGGATGAAACCGAATTCTCGACGAGAATTATTCGATTATATACCGTACGTCCCCTGCGACATCGACGACGATTAATAATGTCGATATAGTCCCGCGTGAGTGTAAGTGTTTCACACGTCGCTAAAGATAAGTGGAGCAAAAGAAATCGTTAGAATTCATCTCGCGAAATTATGCATCGTTCTTCTTCAATTTTAATCAAGGATTGATAGAATCTTTCCATATTCTTCCCCGCGTTGCCATTACATTCTTTTTATTTTATGCTGAAATATATTACTTGGGGAGAGGATTCTAGACAAGACTAATCTCTTAATTATAATTAAAGAGAGAGAGAGAGAGAGAGAGTAAATAGCATTTTTTTCGTCTCTGGCATCACTGATACTAATTATAAACGCGTATCGCTTATCGTCCACCGTTAGTTCCCGAGAACTTTTTTTATTTTTGCTATAAAATCTCTCTCTCTTTGTAATATTAAATTTGCTTGGAAATTTTAACTGTAAAATTGGGCATCTTAGAAATTTGTCGCGAGGAATTTTTTTTGATCGTGAAACCCGTGGAATTATCTTTTTCTATATATTCCGTATCTAGGTGCGGTATAATAACGAATAAGCAGCGCGTGATCGCCCAACAAATGATGCATCGAAACGTTATTGCATCAGTTGTTTCCTCATCGAGAACGACGACGTAGGCCTGTTCTCGTAATTCTGCTCGTTAACGTGTATCGCGGTATTGCGGAGAGCAGACACGCGATATCCGATGTGTAGGAGTCGTGCGCAATCCCGAGGATTTTACTTCGCGAAATGCACAGCGCGATAAACAGGATGATGAATGCGCTTCATTGTATGTATATATGGCTTGCGGTTAATTTTCTTTGGTGAGAGTAAACGTTCAGTTT
The DNA here is from genome assembly GCF_003651465.1 of Formica exsecta. NCBI lineage: Eukaryota > Metazoa > Arthropoda > Insecta > Hymenoptera > Formicidae > Formica > Formica exsecta. The sequence continues at coordinate 316,962 of NW_021853558.1, forward strand.
ACTCTCACCTCATCAACATTCATCAGTTAACCATTTAAATGATTGATTTGAAAAGATGTTAGAATTCCACTATATCGACTCGATAAAAATATAAATACATTATATTAAATAATATTCGATTAAATAAAAAAAAAAAAAACAAAACAAGAGAGACAGAGAAATTGCAAATAAATGTGTGTATGTATGAAAAGACTCAATGCATAAATTCTTATACTGCTCCTTTAAAACTAGAGTTCCATTATTGAAAAGAATCGCGACATATCGATCATTTCGACGTAAAGTTTATTAAAGTTATCGCACATGTCATTCGAAGCTTGCGTTGCAGATTAAGGAACGTTGGTTTTATTACGATATACATCAGAGATGGGACGATTCTGACGGATATCTTCCATATTCCGGCGATGATGCTCCGACCGTATCGATCACGTGCGCCGATCTACGTGTCTCATTAATCCGCAGAGAGCGGCATGTGTTCGCAAAACGCCAAACGCCAACTTGTTTCGCAAATATCTATCCATCGTGCGCCGCGAGACGAGCCGAGACGCTGCCTGATTCAGTCTAATCCTGGAGGTCTTTTTCCACTGATATATACGCAGGGAGCATGAAATTAATTGACAAATAAAGTTTAACTATTTCCATTCCTATAGCATAATTTCTCTCAATCCTTCTTTTCTAATTAATTTATACATATTTCTACTTATGTCAAAAATGTAAAATTTATTCATAATGTTTTATTATAAAAATTACATTAATTTTTAATGTCAGGTGTGCGTCAAATGTTTCTATTTTTTTTTTAAACATTTTGTATTAAATATATGTATCAGGGATGTGTTATAGGGATATATATAAGTTTTCGTATTTAATGCTTGAAATCTTCAATTAGAGAAGGAGGATTAGAGAAAGTTCACAAGGTGCAAGAGCAAAATTACTTAAGCATCTGGTAATTGTTGGCGTGATTGCGAGGTGGATTGCAGACGCTCGGCAGATCCGCTTTCGCAGATCTTCGACGACGACGTGTGAACGCTCGTACGAATCAAGCTCTCTTTGAGACTCTTTATCTCGCGTCAATGGGATACTTACCGTTATGCCTATCCTTATGCGAGAGCACTAATTACGCATACACGCGCGAAGATGTGGTGAACACGTGGGTCTGCGTGACGCAAGACGTTAATAATGCCGCCGAGTGTCTTTTAAAGTACGCAGTTACACGTTGTTAGGGTAATTAGTTAAACAGCACGATTATTACACACGCGAATCGCCTAACGTGTTCATTTACGCGATTTATTAAGAGGTAGACGTTCGTTAACCCGTAAACCCGGATAAGTAGCAGTTGACAGAAGCCGCTCACGGTTTTGAAATAAGAACTCCATGTGTTATTACAGTCTGGCAGTTACAACAGCTATTCTGTAGAGACGTGCAATATGAAATATTTTTATATGTATAGCGCATGTTGCTTATTATTATAATTGACTTGTTGGATTGAAAGCAAAATAAAAACAATGGCTTGTTCACATACATACATTACTTTATATAATAAAAATAATAAAAATTCACACATATATTTCTATATAAATTAATTT